>NC_059255.1:5172747-5180247 GCF_017591435.1 Portunus trituberculatus | reverse complement strand
CTACTGGTACGTGTGTACCAGTGCACGCAATACAAGGTATTACAAACAACGAACTGGTTTCATGTGTATCCATTTGACGAAGTGTGTCTGTCTGTCTGTCTGCATGTCTGTCTGTCTGCATGTCTGTCTGTCTGTGTGTCATAATCTCACAACAAAAGATGTCATCATGGTGTACAACTAACACCATTACAACACCAAACAAACACATGATGAACCAAACTGAAGAAATGTTAAAGACAATTCATTAATAAATAAACAAATCAAAATAAAAAATCAAAAAGGAAAAAATGAAATACATAAATATGATGCTCGGCGGCGGCGGCGGCGGCGGCTGCATGGTTGCATTTGCTTATTGGTGCATGGCCAGCAGCAGAAAGTAGAGGTGGTGGTGGTGGTGGTGGTGGTGGTGCTGTCCACACACACACCACAGTGAGTGACACGTATTATGACACGCCACACCCACAATGACGCAGGCTGCGGCAGTGCGCCGGTGCGCCACACCGCAGTCGTGCCATCACCACCTCACCTCACCTCAACTTGCCCCGCCTCCACCGCACCACACTCCCTCACTGTGGTGTTAGCAAGCGCCAAGCAGCGCAGCGTTGGCATCACATGACAAACTGCCGCTGCGGGGCTGCTCACCCTCACACATACCAGTACGCCACGTGTCCTCCTCCTCCTCCTCCTCCACGTGTGGCCTTCAGTGAGTGTGGGTGGGTGGTGGCTGGCTGGGTGGTTGGCGAGACGCTGCGCACTGACCTCTCTCGCGGGGCGTGGCGCGTCAAGGCTGCCTGGAAGCACGCCTTGGCTAGTCTCGCCCGCCACTTGCCCGCCACACACCACTGCGGCGAGGCGGGCAGTGGCAGCGGTGGCGGCGGCGGCGGCAGTGCAAGGATGGCGTGGTGTGAAAGATTCCTACCGAGACATTACAAGTCCACGCCAGTCTTTCCCAGCCACTACCGCCCTCACCAGAATGCCAACACGGCGGCGGCGGCGGTGGTGGCAGTGGCGGGGCGGGGGCAGCAGGAGTGTGTGAGGCGCCGGGAAAGGAGAGACGGGCGGTTAATGGGTATAACTATGCCTACCACGCCGCCACACGCTGCACGCTACACGCTACACGCTACTCAGTACAACACAGGTGGTAGGCAGGGATAGGACAGGAATGTGTGATAGGACATACTGACCCACAGCCCTACATCGCCACGCTCAGAGAGAGAGAGAGAGAGAGAGAGAGAGAGAGAGAGAGAGAGAGGTTTGAGTTGAGTTCTCTCTCTCTCTCTCTCTCTCTCTCTCTCTCTCTCTCTCTCTATATATATCTATATATATATATATATATATATATATATATATATATATATATATATATATATATATATATATATATATATATATATATATATATATATATATATATATATATATATATATATATATAACGCCAGACCTGCTGCCAGAGAGAGAGAGAGAGAGAGAGAGAGAGAGAGAGAGAGAGAGAGAGAGAGAGAGAGAGAGAGAGAGAAATTAACGGTATTTCACCTCAACCTTTCTCATACACACACACACACACACACACACACACACACACACACACACACATTAAAAGCTAGCATTAACGAGACACCAGGCACAGCACACCATTGTTACCCTGGACAAGTAGGGCGCCCACACTCAGGTAACGAGAGGGGAGGCACAATTACACAGAAATTAGACGAGAGAGAGAGAGAGAGAGAGAGAGAGAGGGGTGGGGTGCTGATCAAGTACACATATTCTTTCACTATTTATTTAGGTCAGTTTGGCTTTAAAATTATAGAGAATTTACAAGACCATTCATACCTTACGTGCGTGTGTGTGTGTAATCAACCACCTCCCTACCTCCTCCTCCTCCTCCTCCTCCTCCTCTTCCTCTTCGTGCTCCGCTTCCTCCAAAACCACCTTGTCGACCCTTTCCTCCTCATCTTCCTCCTCCTTCTCCTCCTCCTCCTCTACCATTCTTAGTGACCCCTACCTACCTCCACCCTGCAGAACACCACCCATTCTGCTCCTCTTCTTCCTCCTCCTCCTCCTCCTCCTCCTCCTCCTCCTCCTCTTCTTACTCGCCGCTCCACTGGCCTAGATATTTGTTGTGTGTGTATCTTTGTAGCAATCAGTCATTTGTCTCGCTACCAACTCACCACTTTGATATAATTAGTAAGGAAATCGACAGGTGAAGGAAATTATCTTGTTATTAAAGTAGAAATAGTAGTAGTAGTAGTAGTATTAGTGGTGGTAGTTTTTGCGGTTGTGGTGGTGGTAATGATATATATTGTTGCTATTATTACTACTGCTACTACTGGTGCTACTACTACTACTACTACTACTACTATTACTACTACTACTGCTGCTGCTACTGTTACGGTATATAGTGGAATGCTATCGACAAAAACCGGTCTTATTATTTTTTTTTTCTCTCCTTTTTTGCTGGCGACCGTGAAACACACACACACACACACACACACACACACACACACACACACACACACACACACACTCACAGACATACATTTGGAAGAGAGCCAGCGAAGAGAAAGCTGGATATTCATTTCCTCCTCCTCCTCCTCCTCCTCCTCCTCCTCCTTTCTTTCTAATAGGTTAGTTTGGTTCGGTCACCCGTGGAAGTTACACGCATCAACCCTAACCTAAGCTAACCTCTACTACTACTACTACTACTACTGCTACTACAGTGACCAAGAAACACACAGAAAGATTGAAATAGAGAAAAAGACACTTATAATTGTTTTTAAGTGTTTTTTTGTGTTTGTTCATGTTTGTTGTGAAAAATTAAGTGCTTTTGTACATAACTTGTGTTTCGAAGTGTTGTATTAGTTATAGTAGTAGTTACAGTAGCCAAAATGAAACACACACACAAGCTACCACTTATACTACAACCACCACCCCTACTACTACTCCTACTACTGCTACTACTACCACTACTGCTACCGGTCACAGAAGCGGCTATCGAGGAAGTTGAGATCACGCCTTCCAGTACTAACGGGATTGAGTTAGGAGAGCTGTCTTACCCACAATTCCTCTTCGCTTGTATTATATTTATCAAGTTAGTAACGTTGTATGCTGTGGGAGTCTTACCAGTGGAAATCAATCTGGGAGAGAAGTTTGGATTTGAATACTACGATGACTACGACTACTATGATGACTTTGAAAGGTTAGGAACGGAAGTTAGGAACGTGCCGGTGGAGATACAGAGAAGGAGAGGTCACGATGAAAAGCCAAGGATGTTACAGGTAAGATTCGTGTTTGTTTTGTGTGTATGTTTGTCTTGGTTGTGGTGGTGGTGGTGGTGGTGGTGGTGTTGTTGTCCATGCTACAACTACTACTACTACTACTACTACAACTACTACTACTACACACACACACACACACACACACACACACACACACACACACACACACACACTTCCCCTCTCCCTTCTCCCTCCTCCTCCCCCTCCTCCTCTTTCCTCCCCAGACGCCCCCAAACACGCACACACACACACACACACACACACACACACACACACACACACACACACACACACACACACGGCCTGGTAGCTCAGTGGTTAGAGCGCTGGCTTCACAAGCCAGAGGACCGGGGTTCGATTCCCCGGCCGGGTGGAGATATTTGGGTGTGTCTCGTTTCACGTGTAGCCCCTGTTCACCTAGCAGTGAGTAGGTACGGGATGTAAATCGAGGAGTTGTGACCTTGTTGTCCCGGTGTGTGGTGTGTGCCTGGTAGATCGGAAATAATGAGCTCTGAGCTCGTTCCGTAGGGTAATAACATCTGGCGGTCTCGTCACACACTGCACCAGATCAAACAGTGAATTACACACACACACACACATTCAATTACCCATAAAATCTAGGTAAGAATGAAGAGAGAGAGAGAGAGAGAGAGAGATTTAAAGGGGCATTTGTGGTTAAGGTAGGAGGGGGAGGGAGTAGTTGTTTAAAAGGACAAGGGAAGGGAGGAGGAGGAGGAGGGTTTAGTAGATAGTGTTGAAGTTACGATCAGTAATTAGTGTTGTTGTTGTTGTTGTTGTTGTTGCGTGACTGAAGGAACAGATGGAGGAGGTTGTGTGAATTCTCTCTCTCTCTCTCTCTCTCTCTCTCTGGATGCATATTTGTGGTAATAGTAGTAGTAGTAGTAGTAGTAGTAGTAGTAGTAGTAGTAGTAGTAGTAGTAGTAGTAGTAGTAGTAGCAGTAGTAGTAGTAGTAGTAGTAGTAGTAGTAGTAGTAGTAGTAGTAGTAGTAGTAGCAGTAGCAGTAGTGGTTGATGTTGTTGTTGTCGTTTTTGTTAATATAATTTTTCGATTAATTTTTAGTTTATTGATATTATTATTATTATTATTATTATTATTATTATTATTATTATTATTACTATCATTATTACTATCATTAATATATTCACTATCTATCAATTTACTCATTTATCATTTCCATTGCAACTATTTAAAAACCTCTCTCCCTCCCACCACCACCACCACCACCACCACCACCACCACCACCAGCACCCGTTGCCCGGCCTGGCTCTGGACTGCACCCTTCAATATATCTGCGAGGTGGACCGATGGACACTGAGATCACACGCCTCCCTACCTGAGAAAATGCTCGCTTACATATTCAGGTGAGTTCGGTAATTTTTCACTCAGGTATAATGGCGAGGTACGGTAATTTCACGGTACGATGTTCAGGTGAGTACGGTAATTTTGCACTTAGGTATAATGGCGAGGTACGGTAATTTTGCACTCAGGTATGGTGGCGAGGTACGGTAATTTCACGGTACGATGGTCAGAAAGTTCGGTACGGTAATGGCAAAGGTACGATAAGAGGTATTTTTCGGGAATAACTCCAGTATTCTTTAAGGGAACTGGCAATCAAGTGGGTGTTTTTATGTATTTATTTATCTATTTATTCATTTTCTTATATTCCTTTCTTGCAATAAATAAATAAATGAATAAAAATCAAACAGACGTGCGTACGGCAATATATGACTAAGGTACGACAGTGAAAGAGGTGCGTACGATAATGTTTAAGGTACGATACTCTTACTTCTCTAATATCAACAACACAGCCTTCTTTATTTCTATTCTATCTATTTATTTTATTTATTTTTGTCCTTAGCTGGGTCTGCCCCCCCCCTCTGAACACTGCATACTTCTCCCTGTCTCCTTTTCAATTTTAGTGGTGTTCAATGCCACAAAAACTCAATTCCTGCATTTATCAACTCAACACTGCCTAGATAACTGTCCCCTCTTCTACAGTGAACACCCTCAATATGTTCTTCTATATATATATGTCCTATTAACCCCTTCAGTACTGGGACACATTTTTACCTTGAGTTTTGTGTGCCATTAGACCATTTTATTGACATTAGCAAGGGTGTATGGAGGGCAGAAGATTAATGGCTACAGTCTTCACTATTTTAATCCCTTCATTACTGGGACACATTTTTACCTTGAGTTTTGTGTACCATTAGACCATTTTATTGACATTAGCAAGGGTGTATGGAGGGCAGAAGATTAATGGCCACTGTCTTCACTATTTTAATTCCCCACATGAGTTTCTGAAGCTGTAGAAAGTCACCAAATAGTCACCACAATGAATATGAAGACGTGATTTTTAGGGCATTTTAAGACAGTTTGGCATATTTTATGGCATTTTCAGACAGTTCACGATTTTTGGGCATTTTAAAACAGTTTTGCAAGTTTTTGAGGGCATTTTAAGACAGTTTGGCAATTTTTGAGCATTTTAAGTCAGTTTAGCAAGTTTTAGGGCATTTTAACAGTTTAACAAGTTTTTAGGGCATTTTAAGAGATTTTGGCATATTTTAGGGCATTTTAAGACAGTGTGGCATGTTTTAGGGCATTTTAAGACAGTGTGGCATGTTTTTAGGGCATTTTAAGACATTTTGGCAAGTTTTAGCACATTTTCAGAAAGTTTGGCAAGTTTTTAGAGCATTTTAAGATAGTGTGGCATGTTTTCAGGGCATTTTAAGACAGTGTGGCATTTTTTAGGGCATTTTAAGACAGTGTAGCATTTTTTAGGGCATTTTAAGACAGTGTGGCATGTTTTTAGGGCATTTTAAGACAGTGTGGCAAGTTTTTAGGGCATTTTAAGACAGTGTGGCATGTTTTTAGGGCATTTTAAGACATTTTGGCAAGTTTTAGCACATTTTCAGACATTTTGGCAAGTTTTTAGGGCATTTTAAGACATATTTCCTTCGTTTAGCATTATCTCCTAACACTCTCTCTCTCTCTCTCTCTCTCTCTCTCTCTCTCTCTCTCTCTCTCTCTCTCTCTCTCTCTCTCTCTCTCTCTCTCTCTCTCTCTCTCTCTCTCTCTCTAACCTGCACTAGTTCATGTTATCTCCCTTTCATGTGTGTTCGTCTCTCCCACAGGAATGAGAAGGCCGTGTTTACCAAGAGAGAAGGAGTGACGTACGGTGGTCTGGGCACGTGTAGGGAGATGTACCCGTGTCCACTCGATATTCAGACCGTGGTGGGCATTAAGATCCCTGGCTCACAGCAGGACATTTAAACTACTACTGCTGCTGCTGCTACTACTACTACTACTACTACTTCTGCTGCTACTGATGGGCCCTAAGATCCCTGGCTCACAGACTACTACTACTACTACTGCTACTGCTGCTCGTGGTACTGGTGGGCCCCAAGATTCCTAGCTCACAGCAGGATATTTAAACTACTACTACTACTACTACTACCACTACTACCTCTACCACCACCACCACTACTACTTAACCTAACCTAACCTTATTTATTTATTTATTTATCTATCTATTTTATCTCACTGTAATTATCATCACATTTTTTTCATCCATCATTATTTATTTATTTATTTCTCTCCATTCATTCATTCATTCATTTGTTTTTTTCACTGTTCTTCGTATGAGTGGGTGGCAATTTTCACTGTCCTTCGTTCACTGTGTCCATAAACCAACGAATTAATCTGTATTTTCTTCTTCTTCTCGTTTTTTTTTTTCTATTTTCGCTCGTGTGTATACTGTGTGTGTGTGTATGTGTGTTCTCATAACGTTGTATTTACTCATCAATTAATCTAACTATTGTAACTATTTTTTCTGTATATTTTTTGTATTTCACCAAAAAATATACTACTTAGCCATTCCAATGTACCGTTTTCTTCAATAGAGGGAGCGCTGTGGCTGTTTGTGTGTATGTATTACCATCTTACACTGTAGCATACTTGTCAGGCTACGCTATGTGGTGTGTTAGCGTGAAGTTAGCGTTACAGACCATAACTTTGTGTGAATAAGGTTAATTACACTCTAAGATAAGGAAATAATACAAGAAATGATTGACAAGCTGGCCTGCTGGTGCGTGAAGGTAAAAAAAGAAAATTGTTTAAGTTACCCATTCCAATATTAAAAGTTACATTAGTCACCCATTTAAATATATTGTTTTCTGCAATTAAGTGAGAAATATTGTT
>NC_059255.1:5142747-5147747 GCF_017591435.1 Portunus trituberculatus | reverse complement strand
AACGTTCTTTATAACGCTAACATCATTTCTTGTTCATACACTTCAATTTTTAAACATCTTCGTAAACTAACTTAATTTCTTACTGTATTATCATCAATATTAATTTCTAAACATTTCGTACAGTGACTGATTCTTACTGTATAAAATTTAACATAATAATTTCCAAATATTGCATAAACTAAAATAATTTCTTGCTGTACAAACTCTAATATATCAATTTTCAAATATTTCTTACTGTTTAAACGTCAATATATTAATTTTCAAACACTTAACATTAATATCAACTAACAATCTCACTTTTATGTTTACAAAGACTAACAAAACATCAAGATTATTAGTCGACAAATATCAATTCTTGCTGTTCAAATTTCAATATATTAATTTCAAAACACTTAACGTTGATTTCAACTAACAATTTCACTTTTCAATTTGTAAAGACTAACAAAACATCAAGATTATTCATCGATAAATATCAATCGTCACTTCACAAATTTGAATATACTAATTTCAAGACACTAAATGTTAATTTCAACTAACAATTTCAATATTTATGTTTGTAAAGACTAATAAAACATCAAGATTATTCGTCGACAAATATTAATTCTCACTGTACAAATTTGAATATATTAATTTCAAGGCACTAAACGTTAATTTCAACTAACAATTTCACTTTTTATATTTGTAAAGATTAACCTCCTAACGTTTTTCTTAACACAATTCATAAACTAACACTTAATTTTTACGATATAAACTTAAATACACCATCAGTTTTATTTTTTCAAGCCGTTTTGAGTAATTGTCTTAATATCACGATCGTTATTTGTATTTAAACGTAAACATTTTTCACTTTTTTTCATCATTATTAAATTTATTCGATCATTTGTCATTATTTCTGTTCAAACATTAACATTATCATTAATCTTATCATTTCTATTACATTTGTTCTTTTCATCACTATCTCCATTTAAACATTACATTTTTTTTTCATTATTCGGCCAAACTTATTAATTATTTGTTATTATTTTTGTTCAAACATTAATATTATCTATTTCTTATCATTTTTATCAAATCTCTTTTTTATCATCTTTATCATCGTCTTCATTTAAAACGTCACATTTTCTTCATTAATCAGACAAACTTATTAATTATTCGTCATTAGTTTTATTCAACATTAAGATTATCCACTTCTTATCATTCTTATCAAATCTATTCTTTTTCATCACTCTCTTCCTTTAAAACGTCTCATTTTCTTCATTATTCAGCCAAATTTATTAATCATTCTTCATTATTTCTATTCAAACATCAACATTATCACCATGTCTCATCTTTATCAAATTTGTTCCTTCTTTATCATTATTTTCATTTACATCATCACATTTCTATTCATTTATTGACAAACTTATTCAATTTATTCTTTATTCAAATCTCTAATATCGTCACAATCTTATCCATTTTCTTATTCGTATAAAATCTAATACATCTTATCATTTATCTCCATTTAAAACATCGCATTTTTTTATTCATTCATTGACAAACTTATTTATTTTATTCTTTATTCAAATCCCTCAACAATCTTATCCATTTTTTCATTTATAATATTTCATTCACAATTTTTTTTTTTTTTTCATTATTCAAAATCCTATTAATTAAGTTTATTTCACACCTTCCTCGTCAGTAACAAAATACATAAACTAGATGGCAAAAAATTACAGCTTATCTTTGTATCTCTGTAGGCAACCTCGCTCCATTTTCTATGCGCTTACAAACTTAACAAAGAAAACGAGAATTTGTCAAGTCCTGTGTGTTGGAGAGAGTTTTTTTGATATAATAAAAAACAAAATAAATAAAAGTTTGTCATTTCCTTTTTACAGATTTATTATTTTTACTACCTTTCTCTCTCTCTCTCTCTCTCTCTCTCTCTCTCTCTCTCTCTCTCTCTCTCTCTCTCTCTCTCATCTTTATAGGAAGCACTCACTGAATACGTAAAGAGAGAGAGAGAGAGAGAGAGAGAGAGAGAGAGAGAGAGAGAGAGAGAGAGAGAGAGAGAGAGAGAGAGAGAGAGAGAGAAAAGAAAGAAGCAAGTTTTAAAGAGATACAAAAAAATAGAAAACATAAATCTCTCTCTCTCTCTCTCTCTCTCTCTCTCTCTCTCTCTCTCTCTCTCTCTCTCTCTCTCTCTCTCTCACATCTCATTTCTTTCTTTTTCCCTCAACATATCTTAAAACTTTTCACACACACACACACACACACACACACACACACACACACACACACACACACACACACACACACACACTTACCTCACATATCCCACACCAACATTACCACCACCACTATAACCACCACCACCACCACCACCACCACCACCACCACCACCACTATACTTCTGCCCCTGTCCTGCATGACCCCCCTGCGCTCCATAACCCCCCGTGGGAGCCTCAGGAGGGACATAGGGTTTAGCGTCCCCCTCGTAAGTGACCTGCGCATTAAAACCAGTCTTAGAGTCTGCTGAGTAAGTGACAATCTGTGTACGACCATCGGGAAGCGCTACTCTATACTGTCCCTTAGTTGTAGTCCCATCTGAAACTTCCTGGTGCTGGTGGGAGTCGCCGTAGTAAGGGTCCTGCACTGAGTAGCCGAAGGTGTGTGGCTGGGAGGACGAGAGATGAGTGGATGAATGGAGATGAGATAGAGATTTTACAAGGATCGATAAATGAGAGAGGAAATGAGATACAGACACACAGAGAGAAGGATGGATAATTGAGAGAGAGAGAGAGAGAGAGAAATGAGATACAGACACACACACACACACACACAGAGAGAGAAGGATGTGTGGCTGGGAGAACGAGAGATGGGTCAATAAATGGAGAGATAGAGAGAGATAGAGATTTTACAAGGATGGATAGAACGAAAGAGAGAGACAAGGAAATGTGACACAGACAATGAGAAGGCAAAGATGGATAAATAAGAGAGATAGAGATAGAGAAAGACAGACACAGAGGGAGAATAGAGAAAGATGAATAATAGAAAATGTAGGAGAGTTAAATAAATGAAGGAGATAGAGAGAAAAAGGGAGAATTTACAAGGATGGATAAATGAGAGAAAGAAAGAGAGAGAGAGAGAGAGTACAGAAAGGTGGATAAGACATAGAAGAGAAGGATAAATGAAGATAGACACAGAGAACAGAGAAAATTGAATAAATGAAAGAAACAGATGAAAAAGGAGAAGAGACAGAGAATCACGGATAAAAGGAGATAGAGAAAAAGAGAGAATGGAGAGAAAGATGGATAAATAGAGAGAGAGAGAGAGAGAGAGAGAGAGAGAGAGAGAGAGAGAGAGAGAGAGAGAGAGAGAGAGAGAGAGAGAGAGAGAGAGAGAGAGAACAGATAAATGAAGAATAAGAGAGAGAGAAGAAAAATACGAGGGAGTGAATAAATGAAGGAGATAGAAATACAGAGAACAGAGAGATAGAGATGAATAAATGGAGATACACAGATAATAGGCAAAATAAACAACAAACAAACAAAATAATCAATATATCACAAAAACTCTCTCTCCTCTCTCAAACACTGCGCTTCACTGATTCAAAAGTCTTTATTTAAGTTTACACGAGTTTTTAAGGTCTTTTTTACGGTTCTAGAGGCAGAGTGACAAGATTTCTGCATTATTAACTGGAGAAACACTCTTGAAAACCCCGCCAATCATCTCTGTGGCCTTGGAAAACAGTCGCAGTTAGAGAAAATAAAGCGTTTTTAAACACTCACCTGAATCGGGTAACTGAAATCCTGTGGTCCAGATTTATAAGGATGTCCTCCTGGCTTTCCTCCACCGAATCCTCCTCCCCCGCCTCCTCCAGCTCCTCCATGGCCCCCAGGGAAGGACTGATAACCCCCTGGGACACCTCCACCCCCATGAGAACCCCTGTTTGATGCTGAGAAAGCGTCAAATTCCTTAAAACCTGAATTCACGTTTTGTTTGCCAGCGACCCCCAACGATTGGTAACCCAGGGGTGCGTTTGGGCCTGCGTGGGTGACTCCAGGGGCTGCCTCAGGGGTGTGGGGCTTGGCAGGGGTGAGGGGGATGTGTGGGCGTCCCCTGGTGGCTGACTGGGGGCTGGGGAGGGCTGTGGTAAGGTAGAGGGAGGCTAAAAGTGTGATGGCCAGAATGTTTTGCCATTGCCTCGTGGTTCTTGAAATCTTGAAAAAAAAATAGATTAAGTTCATCATCTTCTTCTTCTTCTTCTTCTTCTTCTTCTTCTTCTTCCTAATTCTTCTTTATCAATTTCTCTTCCTACTACTTCTTTCGTTTCTAAATGCGATTCTTTCTTCTCCTCCTCCTCCTCCTCCTCCTCCTCTTCCTCTCTTCCTTCCTATGTCTTCAACTCATTCCTCCTCTTCCTCTTCCTACGATAGTCTTCCTTCCTTCCTTCCTTCCTTCTTTCCTTCTTCTCTTCCCCTCAAGAATCTTCCTACCTTCTCTTCCTCCTCCTCCTCTTCTTCCTCCTAATTTATCTTCCTTTTTCCTCCATCCCTCTTCCGAATTTAAAGCTACTCATCTTCCTCCTCCTCCTCCTCCTCCTCCTCCTCCTCCTCCTCCTCCTCTTCTTCTTCCTCCTCTGTCATCACCGCTTCGAAAATTACATCACTTATTTCTATTATCATATCCTTCCTCCTCCTCCTCCTCCTCCTCCTCCTCCTCCTCCTCCTCCTCCTCCTCCTCCTTCGTATATAATCACACTACCCACCTTAATGAGAAGAGGTATCAATATTATACTCCTCCTCCTCCTCCTCCTCCTCCTCCTCCTCCTCCTCCTCCTCCTCTTCCTCCTCCTACACTCCACAATCAGCATTAGAACAGGTAAGTGCATTAACGTACACACACACACACACACACACACACACACACACACACACACACACACACACACACACACACACACACACGCACGCACACACACTAAATGACGGGAGATAAGATTAAGTAAGGGGAAGGGAGAGAGA
>NC_059255.1:5130247-5135247 GCF_017591435.1 Portunus trituberculatus | reverse complement strand
CACTAGTTCACTGCCATAATGATCGAAAATTGTCTGATATAGTTCCTTTTGGTAAATGCATTGCATGTTAGTCACATATAGTGTCTCCCTGTGAGGTACCAGTTCCTATCGACACTACCTCATAGAAACATACTAATATTAATTAAAAATTGTGTCTGCTCCACATATATAACACAATTTAAACTTAATAAACTAAGTCAATAAACCATGCATTTATTGTTACCCTTCCTGACGCTGCATTGTGGGTAAGGGTACGTGATCAATACTGAAAGACTTCGAGGGTACATCACATTAAAAGGTTGAGAAGAAGAAGAATTAACCTGTGCAGAAGCGAGGTGAAATGTGTGTTAAGGTTCCGTGCTGTCTTCAAGTCTCTAGAAATGAAAGATCTTGGTACACCAGACAATTATGTTTTGCTCTATATTATGATGTCAGTCGTATAAACTCAAGTAACTATAAAGAAATACCATGGTAGAATAAGAACAGAAAAATACTGGTAGGAGTAAAACCCTGGCAAATCAATAGATACATCGTAATACAGTGTTTAGAGACGATTACTCTGTACCGCGAGACGATACTGACTCTCTCCTGCGAACACTGAAATTGTGACAGTTTGGGTCCTCTCCTATTGATATTAATCAAAGTATTGCGATTTATTCACAATAGTAATATATTACACTCCGACGGAACACGGGCCTAATGTGTTTGAGATGTGGCATTTTGTTATAGTACATTTCGCTCTATATAGCGACTGTTTAGGACTAAAAAACTGTAGCTTCAGGTAGATATTCAATAATGTTATCTATCGATTTTCAGTCTTAAAGTAGGGAAAATTACGAATATTGATGCATTTCTTTTATAGTCCTCCTTGCTTCTCGAAAAGGTGCACGAATTTAGAAAAGGTTGAAGAACACTAAACTGTACCCTGAAAAAAATACAGTAAAAAGATAAGATAAAATGACCAACATCTCTATTATTACGGAAGCTAATAATAATACCAAGACTAATTAAGTAATTCAGAGATAACGAAACGAACGACGATCACGAGAGCTTCCACGATAACAGTGTGTACGATAAGATTTGATTCCAGATTCCTCGATAGCGCTCCGAGTTTCCAAGATAACAATGGCATTCCAGTTTCCTCGATAGCGATGCAAGTTTCCAAAATGACGATGCCTTTCCATGATAAAGATGCCCTTCCAGTTTCCAAGATAATAATGCGAGTTTCCACGATCAAGATGCAATTCCAGTTTCCACGGGAACGATGCGGGTTTCCACGATGTCGATGCGGTTCCAGTCCTCACGATGCGATTTCAAGACACAATATTGAAGTCCACTTGCCTACACAGGTACTGGGACGAACCCTTTCACCCCGTAAGGATCCACCCAACACCCTTGAGTGCGAGTAAAGTGACGCTGCCACCTTCCTGCGCTGCAATTGAAGTCCACTTGCCTACACAGGTACTGGGATGAACCCTTTCACCCCGTAAGGGTCCACCCCACACCCTTAGGTGCGAGGAGAGTGGCGCTGCCACCTCACTGCGACGCAATTGAAGTTCACTTGCCTACACAGGTACTGGGGCGAACCCTTTCACCCCGTAAGAGTTCACCCCAGACCCGTGAGTGCGAGGAGAGTGACGCTGCCACCTTACTGCGCCTCACACGGGTAGCCATGAGCATAACCCGCCACACTCCACTCCCCAAACACTGTCAGTGAGTCCTTTTCACCCCGTAAAGGACCACTGGTACGGTCAGTGCCTGGCTCATGGCGCACAGCGTGCCCTCGTTCATGGCGAGTTGTTCAGCCCGATGTCATTATAAGCAGAGGTCCTGTACACACCACTCACCACCAGACTCTATGCAAGGAGCCCTTATCACCCCTTAAAGGCCCCTCACGGCATCATCTGATGGACGGTAGACACGGCACCCTGCTTAAGGCGACGCCTTGCCTAGTATGAGGCGCTGCAAGTTGACAACAATCAGTGAGCTTGAAGCCGCGAAGGAAAATGAGTCCACGCTAACAATGGGATTCCACGACAGGTTGCGATTCCAGTGTCCACGGTACAGATGTGTTTGTTGAGGATAACGATCCGTTTATCGAGGCTAACGGTGCGGCGATGGCGATGGCGAAACGATCCAAAGTATTATTACCTACACAGGTACTGGGACGAAACTTTTTACCCAGAAAGGGTCAACCCCAGTCCCGTGGTTATGAGAGCAGTGACGATGCAACCTTGCAATGCCTCACACAGGTCGCCATGAGCAATGACCCGCCACACACCACTCCCCAAACGCTGTCATGAAGTGAGTCCTTTTTACCTAACCTAACCTAACCTAACCTAATCTAACCTAACCTAACCTAACCTAACGTAAAGGACCACTGGTACTGTCAGTGCCTGGCTCATGGCACAGCGTGCCCTCGTTCATGGCGAGTTGTTCAGCCCGGTGTCATTATAAGCAGAGGTCCCGTACACACCACTCACCATCATATTCTATGCAAGGAGCCCTTATCACCCCTTTAGGGCCCCTCACGGCACCATCCGGTGAGTGGTAGACATTGATCTCTTGCTTATGGCGACCCTTGCCTAGTGTGATGCGCTGCAAGTGGACGACTAGTAGTGAAGCTTGAGGCCACCAAGGAAAAGCAGGACCTGCAGCCAGTTCCCTGCCTTGGGCCCCAGGCCGGACCCGACGGCCACCTCCTTCCCCCGTGCGGCGCCCAAGGCCGTCACGGCCCTCAAACATCTTTAGGCCGAAAGTTCTCAATCGTCGTTTTAATTTTGATTCGAATATAAAATCGTCGATGGTAAATGAAAAATAGCTTTGGTGTGAAAGTGTGCAAGAGTTAGCTGATTAATGAAACAAGGTGAGGCAGCTTTGCTCCGGAGTATTTAGTGTACTTTGCATGTTGCTGCCGTGAATGTGTACGTGTTTGTAGGTAACTGGATAGAAACAGTAGACCAATGGTAGTTGTGTAGCTATTGGGGAACTTTTGAAAATTAGTTAAGCTTCTGGATAGAGTGGATGAGTGCACACAGGTTTGCGTGTCTTATACATAAACTGCCACTTGTAAACATAAATTTTTCTATTTCATGCTCTTAGAAAAAAGCAAACTTAGTTTTCTTTATTTCCCTGATCACAATGACGTGTAAATATCAATGTTTCAATCATAAGGAAACACTAGGAGAGGACCCAAACTCCCGTTGAAGTTGCCAGATTCAACAGATATCGTAATATTTCACAGAAAAGATGGTCAACTGCATATCGTATATTTTTGGATATTCTTTTGTCACGTAAGGAGATATCAAGATAGGTAAAGTATTTCTAAACATGTGTCTACGACAAAAAGCGCTATAATAGTAGAGTTAGGTTATAACTATGCATTGTGTTTTTTTATATACCATCTTGCTCTATTCCTGGGACAAAGATTACTTCTTCCTCAATTGATAGCTCGAAGTTAGTATGATATTTTCTTTCCTTCTAGGTTAGTAAGTAGACTACAAGACACCATGAACCTATGAAGCCCCGTAAATGAGATTATTTTCATAACTTAGAAATCAAAGTCTGATAATGAGATTGTCTATTGCCAACCAAACCGTTCTGCATAGACGTCTTCAGCGTCATAGAGACCTAATGATGTTAGCTCATGGACAGTGGCCATCCTGACAGCGCGAAACCACAGGGGGTTCATAAGAAGATTTCCAGGGGTACTTAGATGGCTGATCTAATAAAATCCTTTGCAGTGCCATTGCATATTGAGTTCCATGTTCCATGTGACAATACTGGGGGTACTGGTAGATGGTCTTATAACTCAGGGGGTTCTTAACGATAAAAAGGTTGAGAACCCCTGTTCTACAGCTTCACCAACTCATGTGGGGGGTTAAAATAGTGAAGACTGTGGCCATTAGTCTTCTGCCCTCCATAGACCCTTGCTAATGTCAATAAAATGGTCTAATGGCACACAAAACTCAAGGTAAAAGTGTGTCCCAGTACTGAAGGGGTTAAAATAGTGAAGACTGTGGCCATTAATCTTCTGATCTCCATACTGCTACTACTATTACTACTACCTACTACTGCTACTACTTCTACTTCTACTACTTCTACCACTACTACTACTACTACTACTACTACTACTACTACTACTACTATCTTGCATTAGTTTGTTATGACGTAACAGGATATGACGAAGAGAGGAAGAGAGAGAGAGAGAGAGAGAGAGAGAGAGAGTGAGAGTTACCGTCAGTGTGTTTGGACAGTTAGAGAAAGAAAGGTGTGTTACTACTACTACTACTACTACTACTACTACTACTACTACTACTACTACTACTTCTACTACTACTACTACTACTACTACTACTACTACTACTACTACTACTGCTGCTGCTGCTGCTGCTACTACTATTATTATTTTTGGTAAACTTATTATTTTTCTTGTTTTTTTTCTTATTTTTCTTCTCTTTCCTCCTCCTCCTCCTCCTCCTCCTCCTTGTTTCTCTACTAGTTCCTGTTCTCCTCCTCCTCCTCCTCCTTTCTCCTCCTCTTCTTCTTTTTCCTCCTCGTTCTCCTCCTCCTCCTCCTCCTCCTCCACCTTCGTTTTCCTACATGTAAACACTCCCTCCCCAGTTTTCTATAACGTGTTTCCTTCCCCCACAGAAAACAGGAAGGGAAAGAAAATGGAGGAAGACTGATCTATTTTCCTGCGTTCCTATTGGTGCTTGTGGTCTGCCCGGAAGTAACGTCACAGGAATTTTGGACGTTTCAAAGTAAGCTATTCTCTCTCTCTCTCTCTCTCTCTCTCTCTCTCTCTCTCTCTCTCTCATGCACGTACGCACATTAATAAGAAAGAGAATGAACGGAAATTATGACATCAGAGAGAGAGAGAGAGAGAGAGAGAGAGAGAGAGAGAGAGAGAGAGAGAGAGAGAGAGAGAGAGAGAGTTATCTAGAAACAAATGAATGTGAGGAAGGAATGTACTTACACACACACACACACACACACAC
>NC_059255.1:5102747-5127747 GCF_017591435.1 Portunus trituberculatus | reverse complement strand
ACAAAGTTACGAATTGACAAGTTACGAATTGACAAAAGTTACGAATTGACAAAAGTTACGAATTGACAAAAGTTACGAATTCACAAAGTTACGAATTGACAAAAGTTACGAATTCATAGTTACGAATTGACAAAGTTACGAATTCATAAAGTTACGAATTGACAAAAGTTACGAATTCATAAAGTTACGAATTGACAAAAGTTACGAATTCATAAAGTTACGAATTGACAAAAGTTACGAATTGACAAAAGTTACGAATTTACAAAGTTACGAATTCACAAAAGTTACGAATTCACTAAGTTACGAATTGACAAAAGTTACGGATTGACAAAAGTTACGAATTGACAAAAGTTACGAATTGACAAAAGTTACGAAATCACAAAGTTACGAATTGACAAAAGTTACGAATTGACAAGTTACGAATTGACAAAAGTTACGAATTGACAAAAGTTACGAATTGACAAAAGTTACGGATGGACAAAAGTTACGAATTGACAAAAGTTACGAATTGACAAAAGTTACGAATTGACAAAAGTTACGGATTGACAAAAGTTACGAATTGACAAAAGTTACGGATTGACAAAAGTTACGAATTGACAAAAGTTACGGATTGACAAAAGTTACGAATTGACAAAAGTTACGAATTGACAAAAGTTACGGATTGACAAGTTACGAATTGACAAAAGTTACGAATTGACAAAAGTTACGAATTGACAAAAGTTACGGATGGACAAAAGTTACGAATTGACAAAAGTTACGAATTGACAAAAGTTACGAATTGACAAAGGTTACGGATTGACAAAAGTTACGAATTGACAAAAGTTACGGATTGACAAAAGTTACAAAATGACAGTTACAAATCTTAAAGCAAGTTAGGAATTTTTCAAGTTAGTAATATTAAGAACGTTATTAATGATCTCTCTCTCTCTCTCAGATGAAAAACAAGCGTCTGAGGCAGCAAAGGAGTGGCTGGACAGTCTGCCCTTCGCCTACACATGGGAGTTGGTGTGGGCGGGCGTGGGTGTGGGCGTGTTACTGCTGGTGGTGATGGTGGTGGTCCTCATCATTAGACACAAGAGAATGCACCAAGCTTCTTTGCGTGTGACTTGAGTGTGTGCGTGCGTGTTACTTTTTTTTTTATTTCTTGATTTTTTGGCGTTTTTTTGCAGTTTTTCTCATTTGTTTGTATTTTGATATATTTGTATTTTTCTTCTATAAATTTTTTGTCTTGTATTCCATCTATTACTTCCTTTCCTCTCACAGTGTCTATATTTATCTATCTATCGTTCTATATCTATCACCTATTTCTATCTATCTATCTATCTATCTATCCATCACCATTTTCTCTATTTATCTATCTACCCATCGTTTTCTCTATCTATCTGTGTGTGTGTTTTCTACTTTTGGATATCAAATTTTAAGCAAGCTTGTACATCAACAGCAATAAAAAAACACCAAAAACAAACAAGATTATTAAATTCATCTGGTTTTTCTTGTCGATCTTCCAAAATTCTTCGTCAGAGAGAGAGAGAGAGAGAGAGAGAGAGAGAGAGAGAGAGAGAGAGAGAGAGAGAGAGAGAGAGAGAGAGTGGGGTAACAAATCAAACAACACAATAATTTGAGTGTCTTAAAATTAGTTATTTATTAATTTTTTGTTCATTGCATTCCGTTCATTACAAAGATATACATTTGTTACAATATTCCTGTATTTTTTTTTTTTTTTCTTGTTTTTTCTTGTTTTTTTTCTTTTCTCAACAAAGTCACGTGTTTCAATCATTTTTTTTTTTTTTGCGTTCCTAACTTCATCTTGTTGCTTGATACTTCGCTCCTAACTGGCTGTGTCTGTAACTTACCACTACCACACATAGTACATGCACTATTACACCTTCCTAACTTTGCTGTGTCTATTACCACACACATACTCATTCACCTTCCTAACTGGTTGTGTCTCTAACTTACACTACCATACACCCGTTCATGTTCCTAACTTGGCTGTCTCTAATTAGTTCACCTTCCTAATTGGTTGTGTCTCTAACTTACAATACCACATATTCGTTCACCTTCCTAACTTGGCTGTCCCTTACATTATTACAAACCCGTTCACGTTCCTAACTGGCTGTGTCTCTAACTTACACTAGCGCACACACACACACACTCATTCACCTTCCTAACTTATCTGTGTTCCTAACTTACCCCACACACACTCATTCCTTCTCTCTATGAACCCACTTTTATTTTTTTTATTATTATTCTCTCTCTCTCTCTCTCTCTCTCTCTCTCTCTCTCCAATTCACTAATAATTTTTCCTTCTCACTATATATAAATCTACAAGTTTCTATTTTAATTCTTTCTTTCCTTCCTCTCTCTCTCTCTCTCTCTCTCTCTCTCTCTCCTTCAATTTTCCTGGTTTTCCAATTCTCTTATATCTTTTCCTTCTCTCTTAATAAATCCACCTTTTTTATTCCCCTCCTAAAGATTTATCAGCCATTATTTTCATTATTTCTTTTTCTTTTCATTTTCCTTCATTTGTATCCCCACTCACACTTCCATTTCATCTTTTTCCTTCTGCATAAATTAACTGATTTTTTTTCCTCCTCCTATATATTTATCAGTCATTATTTTCATTATTTCTTTTCATTTTCATTCTTATTCATTTGTTTTCCCACTAACAATGTCCTCTGAATAACTTCACTAATATATTTTTCCTCCTACACATTTATCAAGCATTGTTTTCATTCCCCTGTCCTTTTTTTCTTCCTTTTCTTCTTTTTTCTCTTGTTTTCACACTAACAAAAACAATTTATTACTTTTCTTCTCTATATAAATTCACATCGTCAATTTTTCTTCCTCTTACGAATTTATCAACCATTAATTTCGTTTTCCTAACAATTCATTTTTCTTCTCTATATAAACCCACATCGACTTAATTTTCCTGCTGTCAGATCCTCAACCACTACACAGACTAACACTCTGCCCACTTCTTACCTAATGCTTTGTACCAATAGTGAAAGCACGGATTCATTCATTATTTGTCTAACTCAAAAATAAGAAACAAAATTGTACAGGACGTGAATTCTATCGCTAAGTTATCAGGAAAAAAAAAAAAAAGAAATATTACATAATTATAAGTTATTGGAAAGTATTTTAAGTGATTTTAAGTGAGAGCACATGTTTTTTCATTCACTACTTGTCATTACTAAAAAACTAAAAAAGAAAATAGTGAAAGATGTGAATTCTATCGCTAAGTTATCAGAATACAAAAAAAAAAAATAATAATAAATAGTACGACAAGAATTTTAAGTTATCGGAAAATTTGGAAAAAGGAAAAAATAAAGATATGAATTTTCAGTTATCAGAAAATATTTTAAGCCATTTTGAGTGAAAGCACAGTTGAATTTAACCTCTCTGATAGTTAGTCATTTATTTGAGTGAAAGCTGTGAATCTATCATTCCTAACTGCCTCAATACATAGTTCTGTAATATTAAACTGTAAAAACATGGTAATTATTTTTTAGATTAATTTTATGTAACTTATTGAACACACACTAAGTCGTTTCAGTGTTCTTGTCACCTCCAACAACTTAATTTCTACTATTTTGCGTAAACTGCCATCATCTCTTTCACCTCCTCCTCTTCTTCCTTCTACAACTTATTTTCTCTCTCTCTCTCTCTCTGTACTCCATCTCCCTTCCTTCCTTCTTTTCTTCCTTCATTAATTCATTTCTACCATCATTCGTTCATCCTCTCTCTCTCCCTCTTCCTCCTCCTCCTCATTTTCAACTATTTTGTGAAACTCAACAAGAAATATTGATGCAACTTAGCGAAGGGTACACAATGCTTGCCACCTCCAAGAACTTCCGTCCAACACTTTTGCGTACCTTACTAAATATTTACGTGTTTTAGCAAAGGGTACAGTTTAGAAATCTTGTAACCTCCATATGATTCAATAAACTCTTAGATAAAACAGTTTTTCATCACTCTAAGCATCCAAACAAGTTAATTTCAACAATTTTTCATACCTTCAACAAATATCGATGTATTTTAACAAAGGGTACATTTCAAAATACCTGTAACCTTGATGTGACTCAATAAACTCTTAAATACAAGTTTTTTTTTATCGAACAGCCGAATTTAACAAAGGTCAACTCGTCAAACTTAAACAGAAGCAACAAGACAAGCAAAACATGTCAAAACAGTAAGGAAATGTAAATATAAACACACATAAACACCTGTCCTTTATCATTATATGTCTGAAGTGTATTTGCTTTAACAAAATTATCATAAATGGCTCTCTCTCTCTCTCTCTTTGCTCTATCTTTTAAGTTAATATGGTATCTCACTACCCAATTTCTTTCAACAAAACTCTCTCTCTCTCTCTCTTTCTATCTCTAAAAAATCTGTTTAATCTCTCTCTCTCTAATAAATTTTCTTTTTCTTATTCTCTCTAACAAAACTGTACTTATCTTTCTCTATCTCTCTCTATCTTTAAACTTAACATGGTATCTCGCTGCAAAAAACGACTTAATTTTCTCTCTCTTCTCTCTATCTCTCAAATTTAATCTCATACTCACTGCCCAGAGGATAAATCTCTTTCTACAAAACTAATCTTAAATTTCTATATCATTTTCTAAGTTTCTCTCTTAAAAACTACTTAATTTCCTCTCTCTATCTCTATCTCTCTTTCTCTCACACCTAATCTCATACCTCGCTGCCCAGAGGATAAATCTCTTTCTACAAACCTAATCTTAAATTTCTATACCATTTTCTAAGTTTCTCTCTTAAAAACTACTTAATTTTCTCTCTATCTCTCTTTCTCTCGCTTTCTTAAACATACTTCGTTGCTGGAAGCTTAAAAATTCTCCGTGTCTCTCTCTCTCTCACACACACACACACACACACACATACAAAACGCAGTGAAATCTTAAAGTGCATTACAAACATATACACATTTAGTAGTGGACATTTCAGCTAACACTACACACATTACTTGTCAAATCTGTGAGTCGCTATTGCAAGGTGGAGAGAAAATAGATAGATAGATAGATAGATTATTACCATCATCATTGTGTGTGTGTGTGCGCCACAGAAGAACACAAGTCACTACCTCCAAACTCTTCATTACCGTTCCTCATTTGTAAAACCCTCAACAATGTATGCGACAGAATAAATAAATAAATAAATAAATAAATAATAGCAATAATGATAAATAAATAAGCCAGTCTGCTCTATTAATAAATCTGTATCATAATAACCTCAAAAACTTCAAAATTAACTATGAATGAAAAATAAATAAATAAATCTCGTCTTTTCAATGTTCATAATCTATATAAACTGCAAAAACACTCAAAAATTCTTCAAAATCCATCAAAAAACTTCAAAAATGTCAAAATTAACCTCAAATTTATAAAACCTTTAAAATCCTTCAAAAATCTTCAAAATCCTTCAAAAATGTTGAAATTAGCCTCAAATTTATAAAACCTTCAAAAAATCTTCAAAAACCTCCAAAAATGTGAAAATTAACCTCAAATTTATAGAATCTTCGAAAAATCTTCAAAAATCATTAAAAAACATCAAAATTAACCTCTAATTTATAAAACCTTCAAAAAAAATTTTAAAAAACATCAAAATTCAACACAAACAGATCAAAACACATGTTGACATTCCATTACGTCAAACATCGGTACATTTCCTACGACTGTTTACAATTCCGTTTTGAACATTCCGCATCACGTCGACAAAAATCAACAAAATAAAACGTACAGCCTGTTTGTTTACATTTTTCTGTTTTATTCGTAGCGTAAATAGACAAACTAATAATAGAAGCAAAAAAGAAAAAAAACGAGGAAAACGAGAGCGGATAATCAAAACGAACAATGAAATGAATGAAAAAAAATATATATAAAAAACGAGATTATTTTTTTTTCTTTTCTAATCTCATTTTTCTTCCTTCCTGTGTAACATTTGGACACACGCACACACGTACACACACATGCATACACACACGCACACTAACGCTAAATCCTGAATATTATTATGCTTGTTTTCTTGTTTTGGTGATGAATTATGCTGGTGATTCTTGGAGGTATAGTCTCTCTCTCTCTCTCTCTCTCTCTCTCTCTCTCTCTCTCTCTCTCTATTCCTATAAGCCTATAAATCTCAAATATTGCACCCTTGTTTCCTCTCTCTCTCTCTCTCTCTCAAACACACACACTAATGTATTTTGATACATTGACACACTTAAATCTAATACACAAACACACACTGACACTTTAAATTTGATACACTCACACACTTTTCTGACACACACACACACTGACACACTGACATACTTTAAAATTGATACACTCACACACAATGACACACACTTTAAATTTGATACACTCACAATTTTCAGACACACACACACACACATATAATGACACACAAACTCTGACACACACACACACACACACACACACACACACTCTGACACTTAGCACACTTCACAGTCTAAATCTTAAAAACACTTCCTCTCTCTCTCACATTTCAATACACTTATAACATCTTAATTGCCCTCACACACACACATAACTGCCTATAAATTGTCCCTAACTACTTAACTGCTTATAATTCACACACTTAACACTGTCTTCCCACCTCCACTTCACACTTAAGACCTCCCGTTACTTAAAAAGATCCACTACGCAATTTTTTTCTCGAATTCCACTAAAGTTATTAAAAATTTATAATCGTACTTAAAATTCTTTGCTTTTTTTAGTTTTTTAATCAAATTTGTGGGTTTTTGTGAAGTGAAATGATATGTTTATCAAATTTTATCTTATTTTGTGTAATTAATCTCAAGTTTCGTCGGTTTTGATTTAAAATTTACTTAACGCGCTTGCAAAACACAAGAATATTACTAATCTTACCTGTGTGTGTGTGTGTGTGTGTGTGTTGGAAAGTTTGCATATTGTTAAACTCACTAATTCACACACACACACACACACACACACACACACACACACACACACATACACACATACAGTTTCCTACCAACACATCGTGACTTTGCTAAGATATTATAAAGTGTGTCTTGAAATGTATAGCAGGATATGGCAACTCTCTCTCTCTCTCTCTCTCTTATATTTAATTTTTTAAAGGAATATTTTAAGTTTTGAGTTTTGGAGTCGATAAAATAAAAATACACAAGTTTTTTTGCATATTCTGATGAGAGAGAGAGAGAGAGAGAGAGAGAGAGAGAGAGAGAGAGAGAGAGAGAGAGAGAGAGAGAGAGAGAGAGAGAGAGAGAGAGAGAGAGGTTAAGTTAGGTAATAAGCCAGACATTTGGAAAAAAACAGAGAGAGAGAGAGAGAGAGAGAGAGAGAGAGAGAGAGAGAGAGAGAGAGAGAGAGAGAGAGAGAGAGAGAGAGAGAGAGAGAACCAGCTGCCATACCTAACCTAACCAACACACAGAGGCAATTTGAAGTTATTGCAGTTATAGTTGTTGTTACTGTTGTTGTTGTTGTTGTAGTTGCTGTAGTTGTTAGAGAAGAACTTAAACGCTACAAATATATATATGTACGCAATTAACTACTACAATTATTAACAAGTATCACAAGAATCCTTAAAATTAATGCGACCGTTGTTTTTGTTGTTGTTGTTGTTGTTGTTTTGATTTTTTTTTTCTTCTATTTGTGCATTTTTCTTGTTTTTTGTTGTTTTCCGAGTTTTCTTTCTTGTCTGTGCATTTATTTGTTTGTTTTCTTTAATGTTGTTGTTTTGAGTTTTTTTCTTCTATCTACATTTTTTTTATTTTTGTTGTTTTTGCAATTGTTGTTGTTGTTGTTGTTTTGACTTTTTTTTCTTGTATTTGCGAATTTCTGTTTATTTATTTTCTTTGTTTTGTTTTTTTCATTTGTTGTTTTTGTTGCTTTTCAAATTTTCTTTCTTGTATTTATTTATTTGTTTTGTTGTTTTGAATCTTTCTTCTTCTGTTTTTGCATTTGTCTACTTAGTTTGTTCGTTTGTTTGTTTCTCGCACTTGTTTTTATTTTGCGAGTTTCTCTTTTTTTTCGCATTTTGTTTGTTTGTTGTTGTTGTTGTTGTTTTGAATTTATTTATTTTTTCCTTCTTATTTCTTTTTCTCCATTTCTCTCTCTCTTTTCCTTTCTTTCTTTGCAATATTGTTTTGATTTTCTTATTTTCCCTCTTGACGTTTGTTTATTTCTTTGTTTTGTTCCGAAATGTGTTTTTTTTCCCCATTTTCTTTGTCTTTCGTTTTCTTTGCACTGTTTTCCCATTTTTTTGGAGTATTTCGTCTTCATTTTCTTTTTTCTTTCTTTCTTTATGCATTTATTTCTTTATTTTTGTTTTCAATTTCTTTACTCTCGTTTTCTATGTCTGTAATCTCGTTTTCTATGACTCTAATGTTAGGCAACCCTGAAGGCACAGAAAATGGATGGAATTGGTTTGGTTCCCGTTTTCTTTACTCTCGTTTTCTATGACTGTAATCTCGTTTTCTATGACTTCAATCTCGTTTTCTATGACTAATGTTAGGCAACCCCGAAGGCACAAAAAATGGATGGAATTGGTTTGGTTCCCGTTTTCTTTCCTCCCGTTTTCTTTCTAAGGCACAAATTGGACGTTTTTTTATTTATTTATTTTAATGTTTTTTTCAAAGATGCACAAAAAAAAACGTATTTTTATATTCTTTCTTTTTTCTTGTATTTATTTATTTTTTTTCCTTAATTTTCGCCCATCTCTCCATCTCTCTCTCTCTCTCTCTCTCTTTATCCTTTTCCTCTTCTCCTCTTCATTAAAAAACACTATCCTCCTCCTCCTCCTCCTCCTCCTCTTCACAAAACACACTTTTCTCCTCCTCCTCCTCCTCTTCCTCTTCTTTTAATATATAGGCTTACACGAACACACTCTTTCCTCCTCCTCCTCCTCCTCCTCCTCACATGTGGATGCTGTGTATGGCTGCGGCTGTGTACCTTGCTTCTCCACTTCGCCAAGACCATGTGCTGGGCCGGTACTGTGTGGAGAGATGGAGGGAAGGAGAGGAGGGGAATAGATGGAGGGAAGGAGAGGAGGGGAATAAATGGAGGGATGGAGAGAAAATTTGGAGAGGAGAGAAAAATTAGGTTGATTGTGCAGAGATGGAGAGAAAGACAGGTGGAGAGATGGAGAGAATAAGTGTAAATGGAGGAAATAGTGGAGAGGTGGAGATGGAGGGAATAGTGGGGAGATGGAGGGAACAGTGGAGGAACATGTGGAGGGGTAGAGAGGATTATAAGGATGGAGGATGAAAAGGGAAAAAAATTAGTTTAATTCCCGGTTTAAAATTGTGGTTTTCCTTATCGTTAAGAAATAAATAAATAAATAGATAAGTAATTAGGTAATATGTCTATCAATAAAGGTTCATATTTTTCTAAACACTTCCCAACACCAACTCAAAGAAATAATAATAATAATAATAATAATAATAATAATAATAATAATAATAATAATAAATCTTTAAAAGGAGTCATTTTCTAAACACTATTACAAGAAACAAACTTAAGAAAAGATTAAAAATGTTTCCAAACTTTTCCGAGCCATAAATTCTCCAAAAAATAATGAAAAATGGCTTTCCGAAGTTTTTCCGATATATAAATTTTCTAAAAACTCAAAATCAACTATATTTCAAAATTTTTATCTGCCTTTTCAAACTTTTTATCATCGTTTTGATTTGATGTCCGCATTTTCAAATTTACGGTGGTGTTGGACGGGCAATGACTGCGCGTCCAATTTTTTCAATATACAAAATTTTCAAAATTCTCAAAAACCTTTAACTTTTCAAACTTTTTCGATCTGTAAATTTTCTAAAAACTCAAATAAACTGTCTTTCTAAATTTGTCCGATACATAAAATTTTCAAAATCCTCAAAAAATCTAACTTTTCAAACTTTCCCGATCTGTAAATATTCCAAAAACTCAAATAAACTGCACATTCAATTTTTTCTGATACATAAATTTTTCAAAACCCCTAAAAAGGTCTTTCTAACTTTTTCAAACTTTTCCGATCCATAAATTTTCTAAAAACTCAAATAAACTGCACATTCAAATTTTTCTGATACATAAATTTTCAAAACCCTCAAAATCTGTCTTTCTATCTTTTTCAAACTTTTCCAATAGATAAATTTTTGAAACCCTCAAGTAATTTGCCTTTCAAATTTTTCTGATCCATAAATTTCTAAAAAACTCAAAATTATCTCCATTTTTAAACTTTTCCAATACATAAATTCTCCAAAAATGTTAAATTCTCTATATTTCCAAACTCTTCTGATCCACAAATTTTCTAAAAACTCAAAATTAGCTGCATGTCCAAATTTTTCAGATACATAAATTTTCCTAAAACCTAAAAAAAAATGCATTTCTAAACTTTTATCTTCCTTTCCAAACTTTTCATCATCATCATCATCATCATTTTTGTTTATGTCCGCATTTTCCCAATTTCGGGGTTGGACGAAAGACAATGGCTTTCCAAACTTTTCCAATACATTTAAATTTTCCAAAAGCTCTAAAAAACCTGCATTCTTACTTTTTCCAATCTATAAATTAAAAAAAAAACTAAAAATAATCGCTTTTCAAAACTTTTCCGAGCTACAAATCTTCACAAAAATGCAAAAAAATTGTCTTTCTAAACTTTTCCAATACACTTAAATTTTACAAAAGCTAAAAAATAACTGGATTCTTACTTTTTCCGATCAATAAATTTTCAAAAACTCAAAATTATCGCTTTTCAAAACTTTTCCGTTCCACAAATCTTAAAAAAAACTAAAAAAAACGTCTTTCCAAACTTTTCCAATACATAAATCTAAACAACCTGCATTTTTTACCTTTCCTGATCCATAAATTTCAAAACTCAAACTAATTGCCTTTCAAAACTTTCCTGATTCACAAATTTTCTAAAAACTCAAATTAACTACATTTCAAAATTTTGATCTGCCTTTTCAAACCTTTGACACATAAATTTCCCCCTCCCCCCAAAAAAACCCTGCATTTCTTATCTTTTCCAATCCACAAATCTTCCCAAAAATCTTAAAAAACTCAAATTTTCAACTATTCCAAGCTTTTCCGATGAACAAATCGTCACAAAACTAAAAAATCGACTTTCAAAACATTTCCAACACGTAAATCTCCAAAAAACCCTCAAAATCCTGCATTTCTTGCCTTTTTCAATCCATAAATCTTACAAAAACTTCATAAACTCAAATTTTCAACTATTCCAAGCTATTCCTGTGAACAAACTGTCACAAAACTAAAAAATCACCTTTCAAAACATTTCTGACAAATCTACAAAAAAAAAAAAACTAAAAAAAAAACCTGCATTTCTTGCCTTTTCCAATCCACAGATCTTCAAAAAACCTTAAAAAAACTCAAATTTTCAATTATTCCAAGCTATTCCGATGAACAAACCGTCACAAAACTAAAAAAAATCGCCTTTCAAAACATTTCCGACATGCAAATCTACAAAAAAAAAAAAACTAAAAATCCTGCATTTCTTATCTTTTCCGATCCATAAATCTTCAAAACACTTCAAAACTCAAAATTATCCAAACTTTCCAAGCTTTTCCGAACCACAGACTTCCCAAGAAACCCTCAAACACCAACTACACACTGAAAAACCCATGACTAACATCTCTACACCCCAGACTAACACTTCTACACTCAGTACCACCAAAACACCCACTTAATCTTGCTACCATTTCTACATATCACCAAAATTATTACAAATACTACTTACACTTAAAACTTACTTAAATTCACCTCAAACTACTTAATACTACTACTTATCTACACCACAACACTACACAAGATGTAAGTAAGAATCTTAGTCATTTTTCTTAATAAATACACTTAAACTGGCTTCACACTGCTCATACGTAAACACTTAACCCCTTCAGTAGCATGATGTGTTTCCCTATTCATTCTGGTGACTATTTGGTGACTTTCTACAGCTTCAGACACTCATGTGGGGGACTAAAATAGTGAAGACTGTGGCCATTAATCTTCTGCCCTCCATAGACCCTTCCTAATGTCAATAAAATGGTCTAATGGTACACAAATCTCTAGGTAAAAATGTGTCCCAGTACTGAAGGGGTTAAAATAGTGAAGACTATGGCCATTAACCTTCTGCCCTCCATAGACCCTTGCTAATGTCAATAAAATGATCTAATGGTACACAAATCTCAAGGTGAAAATGTGTCCCACTACTGAAGGGGTTAAAATAATGAAAACTGTGGCCATTAATTCTGTGTGTGTGTTGTAAAAGTCTCTCTATTCTGTGCGTGTGTGTGTTGTATGTCTCTAACCTGTGTGTGTGTGTGTTGCAGTGTCTCCAACCTGTGTGTGTTGCAGTGTCTCCAACCTGTGTGTGTTGCAGTGCCTCCAACCTGTGTGTGTGTTGCAGTCTCTGTGATGTATTGGCCAAAGTGAACTAATTACCCAAAACTCACCCTGATCAGTATTTGCCCGGATGGTGAGTGTGGGTAGAAATAGGCATAGGTGACCCAGCTGACCACCCCCAGCAGGAGAGTCACCAGGAACACCACTCCGATCACCACTCCTACGTGTGTGCCGCCCTCTGCCTGCGACTCAGCTGTAGAGAGAGAGAGAGAGAGAGAGAGAGGAGATAATACAGAATTGAGAGATATATAGAGAGAATGAAAGTGTTATAGTTGGAGAGAGAGAGAGAGAGAGAGAGAGAGAGAGAGAGAGAGAGAGAGAGAGAGAGAGAGAGAGAGAGAGAGAGAGAGAGAGAGAGAGAGAGAATAACCAAAAATGTATGATAACCAGTTTACTAAAATGTGAGTTTGGTTACTGTCCCATTACAAAATAAAACACACACACACATATACACCCCCAAAAACACCACAAACACTGCAATCACATTTAAATACCACAAAACACACCTAAACACCCCAAAACACCCAAAACACACTAAAACATACCAAAACTTACTTAAATATACCAAAACACATTCAAACACTCCCAAATGCTCTTAAACATACACAAAACACCCCAAAAACACACCTGAACACCCTAGGAAACACAAAAACCCAAACACCCCAAAAACACACCAAAATACATCAAAGCACTCTAAAACACCCCAAAACACACCTGAACACCCTGAACACCACTAAAACACACTAAAACACAGCAAAACACACACAAACACACCAAAACACCCACAAACACACACCAAACCCCCAAAATATACCAAAACACCCCGCAAATACCAAAACACCCCACAAACACCATAAAACACCCAAAACCCTCAAAACCCCCAAAACACCAAAACACCCCAGAAAAGCACTCCAAATACCCACAACACACCCCATACCTGCTGTAAATGACTCGACAGAAGCATCACCCCTAAAGATCTCCGGGGAGGGCTCAGGAGCAGAACGCGGCGGGGGGCAGCTGTCGACGTTCTGGGTGTGTCGTGCCTCACAATTATTCACCAGCCACTCTTGTCGGTTCCTGTCCAGACCATTACTGCACCGCTGAATGGAGTCACACCAATGGCACTGGAAGGTTAGGTTGGGGACATTAAGATTTTGTGGACGTTTTCTTTCTCTTCTCTCTCAAGGTAGAAATGTGTCCCAGTACTGAAGGAGTTAAAATAGTGAAGACTGTGGCCATTAATCTTCTGCCCTCCATAGACCTTTCCTAATGTCAATAAAATGGTCTAATGGCACACAAATCTCAAGGTAAAAATGTGTCCCAGTGTTGAAGGGGTTAAAGTAGTGAAGACTGTGGCCATTAATCTTCTGTCCTCCATAGACCCTTACTAATGTCAATAAAATGGTCTAATGGTACACAAATCTCAAGGTAAAAATGTGTCCCAGTACTGAAGGGGTTAAAATAGTGAAGACTGTGGCCATTAATCTTCTGCCCTCCATAAACCCTTCCTAATGTCAATAAAATGGTCTAATGGTACACAAATCTTCTCCCAACCCATTAATCTTCTGCCCTCCATAGACCCTTGCTAATGTCAATAAAATGGTCTCTCAGCCCTTCTCAACACCTTCCCAGCCCATCGCAACCCCTCCCAGCCCATCCCAGACCCTTCCCAGCCTCTCCCAATCCCTCCTAGCTCCTCCCAGCCTCTCCAAACCCATCCCTCCCAGCCCATCCCAGCCTCTCCCAGACCCTTCCCAACCTCTCCCAGCCCATCCCAATCCCTCCCAGCCTCTCCCAATCCCTCCCAGGCCCCGTCCAACTCACCTGAAAGCTAATCTTCTGTGACAGGCAATCCAGACAGTTGTGGATGGACACACAGGTAGGAAGGGCCTTGAAGAGTATAGCTGTCCAGTTCCCTATCATGCTGTTCTTCTTCATGTCAATCTTGTGATATTCGTATATAGTCTTTTTCCTCATGACTGAAATGAGAGGTGGTAGTAGTAGTAGTAGTAGTAGTAGTAGTAGTAGTAGTAGTGGTGGTGGTGTAGTGGTGGTGGTGGTGTAGTGGTGGTGGTGGTGGTGGTGGTGGTGGTGGTGGTGGTGGTGGTGGTGGTGGTGGTGGTGGTGGTGGTGGTGGTGGTGGTGGTGGTGGTATTAGAAGGAGGAGGAGGAGGAGATATAAAACACACACACACACAAATGAATAAATAAATAAATAAATAAATTAATTAATTAAATAATCGATCAAAAAAACACCAAAAAATCAGACTTACACATAATGGTCCTCTCCACAATATAGGCATCGGATAGGCCTACTTTGACCGGGTGTTGGTCGTCCACTATGGAAGTCACAAATATTGGCACTTCCTTGTACGTAAACACTATGTCGCCATTCTTGTGTAGCGTAACCTGGGGGAGAGGAGAGGGAGAGAGAGAGAGAGAGAGAGAGAGTTTAGGACACATAAGGTAAGATAAAAACGCCAAAATGCAGTTAATATACTAATAATGCTTGAAAATTGTGTGTGTGTGTGTGTGTGTGTGTGTGTGTGTGTGTGTGTGTGTGTGTGTGTGTGTGTGTGTGTGTGTGTGTGTTAGAGATGTATCAGATATCCGCATCCGTGGAACATCCGCATATTTTTCACATCCGCATCCGCATCCGTAGTTGTGATAATCTGAACATCCACATCCGCCTCCACATCTGCATTTATGGGGAAATATATCCGCATCCACATTCACATCCACACTCTACAGAGGATGTGTGGATGCGGATGTGTTCTATGCATTGCACACCCTATAGATTACAGAGTAATATATGGACATGCTGTGACAGACTCTCAAGTTCGGACTTTGGTTTGTTTACATCCAGCCATCCACTCGCCGCCATAACACGCACTGGCTCCTGCAATCTCTACTGGAATATAGTGTCTGTGTGCCTCAACCATCATGCCTAAGCGTAAACTCCAACGGTTAACCATCAGGGAAAAGCTTGAAATAATTGAACAGCTTGAAAACATAGTGAAACCTGCTGCGATAAGTCTTCAATATGGCATACCTAAGCAAACCATCAGTGACATAACAAAGAGCAAAGAAAAGCTACTGAAATTTGTCCCAGAAAGTGATGACAATAGGGAAAGCACCCAATATAAAGCAGGGTTACAAAGAAAACAAGTGCAGTATGGGAGATCGGAAAAACTTGAGGAAGCTGCAATGAAGTGGCATCGGTAACTAATTACAGTAGAGGGTGTAAAATGAATGACAGTGAAGTAAAGTACAAAAATAAAATAAAATAATAAAATGGTAAAAAAGGGTAAAAATGGGTCATTATCACACATAGTCGGACAAATACCTTACTCGGACCGGTTTTCCCCCCATAAGGTCCGACTAATTGAGCTTTTACTGTAATTTTCTTTTCACATTTGCTCAGCATCTCAAAAATGTATAATACTGATCCATAAGTTGTAACCTGGCATTCTGAACACAAGTCCTACATAGTACACTGGCAGGTCATCAGTTTGGTAAGAGTTTGCCTTTGAAGTAAGAAGTACTGCTCCTTCCTTGCTTGCTCCTCGCTGATAAACAGTTTGCCAGTGTTTGTGTTGAAAAGGATATTATAATCAAGTTTACAAAGCCTTATTGCTCTGTGTGCTGACTGCCATAGCAGCTGAAAAATGGTGTCACATAGCAGTGAAGTGTGGAAATATTTCATGAGTAAGTCAAGTGACCTAGCACAGTGTGTGTTGTGCAAGAAAGATGATTCACCAAAGGGATGTGGAACTACATCTTTGAAAAACTACTTGAAATCAGTGCATAGAGAACAGTTTGAAGAGTTAATGGCAAAAGAGAGAAACAAGTTGGAAGAAAAATAAATATAGAAAAAATACCTTTGCAAAAAGCAAAGACAGATGCTGAGCAAAGGAATGTTGGTGAGTATGTCAGTGCAACATTATGGGATGCTTCTCACCCTCAGGCAAACAAACTGATAAATGCACACCACAAATGTTAGTCATGGATGAATTAAATGGATGAATTAAACACTTTCAAAGAAAGAAGTACCAACTGTTAAGATGCCATTCCAACTCATTTGGCAGTATTTTGGCTCTCCCACCTTGTCACCTTGTTTTGATTTGTTACTTCTCCTGCTGCCTGCATGGTCCCACACTGAACCACCCTTAGTTTTTGTTCTCTTCGTCAGACCATTTGACGTAAAAACATCCGCATCCGCGAGGATGTCATATTTTGATATCCGCATCCACATTTTAGCAGACTGATATCCGCATCCACAAAATGACATCCGCATCCGCGGATGTCTGAAATTCGACATCCGATACATCTCGTGTGTGTGTGTGTGTGTGTGTGTGTGTGTGTGTGTGTGTGTGTGTGTGTCTAACCTGGAAAGTGAAGGTTCCGGCATCAGCGTGGTCCTTCAGCGACACATTGTTCCACTGCACTGTAAATGACGTCCCTGCAAATAAATAAACACAATCAAACACACAAACACACACAAAAATAATCCAACACCAAAAATATTACAAAACACACTTCAAATAAACAAACTCACACACACACACACACACACATACACCAAAACCACACCAATATTATTAAAACCAAAACACCACAAAATCACACCAAAACACCACAAAAACCACCAAAACACCTACAAAAAACCCACCAAACACACTCAAACACACCCAAAACACCACAAAAAAAAAAAAAAAAAAAAAAAAAAAAAACACACCCAAACACCCAAAAACACCAAAACACACTCAAACCCACCAAAACTGAAAAAAACCCACAAAAAAAACCACCAAAAATACACCCAAAAACACACACAAAAAAACACAAAAACACCACCAAAACGCACCATTGTCCGCGTACTTGACCGAGGCGTTCTTGCTGATGGAGGTGTCAAAATTGGCCATAAGGGGAGCAATATACTGAGTCGCAGCCAGCCAGGTGTGTAGAAAGTCCCCTGTGAAGAGAAACCCACCCGTTGCTATGGTGATGTTCCGAACCCCATGGCCATAGAAGGGAAACTCAAACGTCAGTCTTACGGTCTGTTGGAAGAGAAAACGGAAGGTCAGGGGACGAGGAGGAGGAGGAGGAGGAGGATGGTATGGTATAATTTCTCTCTCTCTCTCTCTCTCTCTCTATCAATTTTGTGCTCTTTTTCTTTCTCTCTTTTTCTTATGGTATGTTATTTTTTTCTCTCTCTCTCTCTCTCTCTCTGATTTTTTTTCTTTTCTCTCTTGTTATTCTCTTTCTTTATCTTTTTATTGTTAATCTCTCTCTCTCTCTTGTGGTTATTCTCTTTCTTTATCTTTTATTATTAATCTGTCTCTCTCTCTTTTTTTCTTTTCTCAATTCTTGTCATTCATATATTCTCTCTCTCTCTCTCTCTCTCTCTCTCTCTCTTTTTGTCATCTTCTTTACACTTTCTTTCTTTTACTGTTAATCTCTCTCTCTAGCTCACTCACTCACTCACTCACTCTCTCAATCTCCTATCCTTTCTCTCTTTCTCTCTCTTTCTTTTCTCATAATCTCTCTCTCTCTCACTCTCCCATCCTTATTTACCACTACCACTACTACTACTACTACTACTACTACTACCACCACCACCACCACCACTCACAGCAGCCCGGCGATGTGAGGCGGACAACATTTCATTGGTGACCACTCTCTCCTGTTTGAAGGAGTCCAGGTCAACCCAGTACCTCTGCACCTCCTCCATGCCTTTGATTGTGTGAGAACGGTAGTATCTGTAATGGAGGAAGGCTGTCAAGGGGTGCTAATGGGGTGCTAGTTGGTGCTCAGTGCTAATGGGTCCTAATGGGGTGGTAAATGATGTGTTAATGTCAAGAAGAGTGCTAATGGGTGCTAATGGGGTGGTAAATCATGTGTTAATGTCGGTGCTAATGGGGTGGTAAATGTGCTAATGTTGGTGCTAATGGGTGCTAATGGAGGTGCTATTGAAAGATGCTAATGATAAAAGAAAGAAAAAAATGAAAATAACTGCGAGAGAGAGAGAGAGAGAGAGAGAGAGAGAGAGAGAGAGAGAGAGAGAGAGAGAGAGAGAGAGAGAGAGAGAGAGAGAGAGAGAGAGAGAGAGAGAGAGAGAGAGAGAGAGAGAGAGAGAGAGAGACCTGTAATAGGGAGGCTGTTAACCCCTTCAGTAGCATGACGTGTTTCTCTATTCATTCTGGTGACTATTTGGTGACTTTCTACAGCTTCAGAAACTCATGTGGGGGTTAGAATAGTGAAGACTGTGGCCATTAATCTTGTGCCCTCCATATCCATTCCAAATGTCAAAAAAAGGTCTTAAAAATGCTCTAAAAACATGCCAAATTGTCTTAAAATGCCCTAAAAAACATGAGTCTCCATATTCATTCTGGTGACTATTTGGTGACTTTCTACAGCTTCACAAACTCTTGTGGGAGATTAAAATAGTGAAGACTGTGGCCATTAATCTTGTGATCTCCATAGACCTTTCCTAATTTCAATAAAATGGTCTAATGGTACACAAATCTCAAGGTAAAAATGTGTTCCAGTACTGAAGGGGCTAAAATAGTGAAGACTGTGGCCATTAATCTTCTGACCTCCATAGACCCTTCCTAATACAGTGAGGTTGGGGGAGGAGGGAAGGCAAGCAGTTAGCAAGATCAGTAGAGCAGTTAGCATGAAAATAGTGATAAAAGATAGAAAGAGATGCAACATTCCATCGGTGAGAAAGAGGCTGAAGACAGTCAGTCAGAGGAGGGGAGTTGATGACACGAAAAGCTTTTGATTCCACCCTATCTAATAAAACTGTGTGACTGGAACCCTCCCAAACATGCGAAGAGTACTCCATACAGGGGCGGATAAGGCCCTTGTACAGAGTTAGCAGTTGGAGGGACGAGCAAAACTGGCAGAGACGCCACAGAACGCCTAACTTCATGGAAGGTGTTTTAGCAAGAGATGAGATGTGAAGTTTGCAGTGAAGGACAGTATGAGTGAAGGACAGAACGAGGATATTCAGTGTGGAAGAGGGAGACAGTTGAGTGTCACTGAAGAAGAGGGGATAGTTGTCTGGAAGGTTGTGTCCACTTGATACATGGACCAATTAAGTTTTTGAGGCATTGAACACTAACACGTTTTCTCTGCCACAATCAGAAATAGAAAGATCAGAAGTCAGGCATTCTGTGGCGCCCCTGCATGATCTGACAACTTTCTGAAGGGTTAGTCGCCTCTGAAAGGACATGGAAAGATGTAGGGTGGCATCAGCGTAGAAGTGGATGGGGCAAGTTTGGATAAGATCAATGATGAATAAGAGTGGGTGACAGGACAGAACCTTAAAGAACTCAACTATTAATACATTTAGGACAACACTGGCCATTCTAATACCTATGATGGTCGACGGTAGCATTGGCTGTCTCAAACCCATCAATCGGCTCCACTTTGTCTTCCTCCATGTCTTCTGAGTTGTAGTCATCCTCCTGTTCCTGCTGCTCCTCCTCCTCTTCCTCCTCCATCACCTTCAGAACTGGCGTGGAGGTGGTGGTGGTGGTGGTTGAGGTAGTGGTGGTGGTGGTGGTCTGATGGTGGTGGTAAAAGTTAGATATATAGATATAGATAGATAGATAGATAGATAAATAAATAAATAGATAGACAAATAAGTGATTAATGTAACCCCACCAAACTCTCTCTCTCTCTCTCTCTCTCTCTCTCTCTCTCTCTCTCACACAAATTATTAGCATACACCCACCATTTCCTCCTCCTCCTCTTCTTCCTCCTCCTCCTCCTCCTCCTCCTCCTTCACCACCTCCTCCTCCTCCTCTTTCTTCTCCTCCCCTGACGGTGTTGCAGCTGTTGTTGTTGTCGTTGTTGTTGTTGTTGTCATTGTTGCTGTAGTTGTAGGCCTATTTGGACGTTTTGACTTGGTTGCCGATGTCTTTTTGGTATATAGAGGCCTCTTCTTGTCTAGGCCTATTGCTTCCTTGCCCTTGTTGTTGTTGTTGTTGTTGTTGTTGTTGTTGTTGTTGTTGTCGTCAGTGGTGGTGATGGTGGTGGAATTCTGAAATTTATAATTATTTATAGGTAAAAGAGAAGGAGAGAGAGAGAGAGAGAGAGAGAGAGAGAGAGAGAGAGAGAGAGAGAGAGAGAGAGAGAGAGAGAGAGAGAGAGAGAGAGAGAGAGAGAGAGAGAGAGAGAGAGAGAGAATGTTAAGAGGATTATGTGTCTATTATTATCATCATTAAAGAAGAAGAAGAAGAAAAAAGAAAAAGAAGAAGAAGAAGAAAAAGAAGAAGAAAAAAAGAATATAAAACGGAAAAAGAAAAAAAAAGAAAATCACTGAAAGAAAAAGAAAGAAAAGAAAGAAAAAAATAAGTAGATGTAATGACACACACACACACACACACACAATAGACTTTATATAATGCTCTCTCTCTCTCTCTCTCTCTCTCTCTCTCTCACACACACACACACAGAGAAATGACTTGAAAGATTACATGCACCATCACCACCACCACCACCACCACCACCACCACCATCACCACCACCACCACCACCACCACCACCACCACCACCACCATTAACAACAAAGTTCAAAATTATATTAGTACATTAAATCACACACTACTACTACTACTATAATAATAATAATAATAATAATAATAATAATAATAATAATAACATGCATATACAAAATCTAATTACATTTAGTACAATCCACAATTACAAAAGGTTTTAATATGTAACAATAAAATAATTGTTTTTAATTATATATAACTACAATAATTTTAAATAACATGCAAGGAAACACAAACCCAAGAAAAATAATAATAATAACAGTAATAATCATGCACTATACTACAATAATAATAATAATAATAATAATAATAATAATAATAATAATAATAATAATATTTGGAGGTGGGTGCCATTAACCCCTTCAGTACTGGGACACATTTTTACCTTGAGATTTGTGTGCCATTAGACCATTTTATTGCCATTAGCAAGGGTCTATGGAGGGCAGAAGATTAATGGCCACAGTCTTCACTATTTTAACCCCTTCAGTACTGGGACACATTTTTACCTTGAGATTTGTGTACCATTAGACCATTTTATCGACATTAGCAAGGGTCTATGGAGGGCAGAAGATTAATGGCCACAGTCTTCACTATTTTAACCCCTTCAGTACTGGGATACATTTTTACCTTGAGATTTGTGTACCATTAGACCATTTTATCGACATTAGCAAGGGTCTATGGAGGGCAGAAGATTAATGGCCACAGTCTTCACTATTTTAATCTCCCACATGAGTTTCTGAAGCTGTAGAAAATCACCAAATAGTCACCACAATGAATATGGAGACTCATGTTTTTTTAGGGCATTTTAAGACAGTTTTACATGTTATGGGGGGCCTTTTTAAGACAGTTTAGCATGTTTTTAAGCCATTTTAAGAGTTTGACATGTTTTGAGGGCATTTTAAGAGAGTTTTGCATGTTTTGAGGACATTTTAAAAGTTTGGCATGCTTTGAGGACATTTTAAGACAGTTTGGCATGTTTTTAGAGAATTTCTAAGACAGTTTGACTACCATTAGACCATTTTATTGACATTATGAAGGATATATGGAGGTCAGAAGATTAATGGCCACAGTCTTCACTATTTCCAATCACAATACACTTTCTGAAGCTGTACAAAATTGCCGAAAGTCAGAATGAATACAAAAATGCATCCTAATACTGAAGGGGTTAAAAATAAATAGGTTTGATTAGCAAGTACCCAAAATAAGAGTTCTGAATAGCAATGATCCAATTATCCGATTCCATTAAAGTTTCTGAAGGCCATTTTTAAAGCTTCTAAAGGGAATCTAATGCTTTTTTACAGTACATAAGCCATTTCATTAATACCACATGAGTTTTTCAAGGAAATTTGTGGGCATTTCCTATCTCAAAGCCCACCCGCTAGGAAACCGCTGCCCTGAGTGAGGAAACCCTACCTACACTCAGACCGTGGACAGGATTCGAACCAGTGCGCTTGGAGACCCCTCGGACCACAAAGCACGCATGGTTCCACTGTACCACGACGGACCATTATTACTTCTTTTCTTCTTTTTTTCATTATTCTTTTTTCTCTTATTTCAGCTTTCCTTTCTACCTCATACAAAGACAACAAGCTTTTAAACTCAAAAATAAAATATGACCCAAAAATTAAACTACTTCCAAACTGCTCTTGAAAAAAAAAAAAAAAAAAAAAAAATGACGCCAATTTGGATTTGTTTATCTATTATTCATTTATGTTATGGCCTATAGTGCCTGTAGGTCTACTTGAAGAGTGTGGGAAGTGGTGTCCAGTGTCCACCAGTGTCCAGCTTCCACCCATTAGTGACGCAGGCAATTTTCCATGTACCATTAGACCATTTTATTGACATTAGCAAGGGTCTATGGAGGGCAGAAGATTAATGGCCACAGTCTTCACTATTTTAACCCCTTCAGTACTGGGACACATTTCTAGCTTGAGATTTGTGTACCATTAGACCATTTTATTGACATTTATTTATTGGCATATTTGGACCCATATCACCACCCAGGCGCATCTTTGGTGTAGAGCAATCACACCACCTGGAATCTCGGTATCAATGCTATCTAGTTCTCTCTCTCTCTCTCTCTCTCTCTCTCTCTCTCTCTCTCTCTCTCTCTCTCTACCTTATCTTTGGTGTATGGCAATCACACACCACCTGGAACCTGGGTATCCTGGTGACATGTAGCTAACTTTAAACCACTCCACAAATGGCAAAGTTTCAAGGCGGCACGTGGTGGGATTAGAACCTACACGTGGATGTCTGCCCGATCCCACCACCACCACCTCTCTAACTGCTTTCAATCCTCCGCAGTTTAGTTGCAATTATCTGATTCGAAAAAGCATGTTTGATTAATCTCAGAGCCGGATAACTGGACTTCTGAATTAGACCGCCCACCTCCAATAATAATAGTAATAATAATAATAATAATAATAATAATAATAATAATAATAATAATAATAATAATAATAACAGTACAGGGTGTGTTACAAATGTGGTAATACTTGAAACAGACGGATATGATAACACTGCTAGACTAATGCAATAACAGGATATATATATATATATATATATATATATATATATATAGAGAGAGAGAGAGAGAGAGAGAGAGAGAGAGAGAGAGAGAGAGAGAGAGAAAGAAAGAAAGAAAGAAAGAAAGAAAGAAAGAAAGAAAGAAAGAAAGAAAGAAAGAAAGAAAGAAAGAAAGAAAGAAAGAAAGAAAGAAAGAAAGAAAGAAAAGAAAGAAAGAAAGAAAGAAAGATAGAAAATAACTAAAGAAAAGAAAAAAGAAAAAAAATAGAAGACACAAGAAAACTAAAAACAGAGAAAAGAAAAAAAAAAAAAAAAAGAAAAATAAACCACCTTTTCACCCTCAAATTAAAAAAGATGAACTTCAAATTAAAAAAAGGTTGAAGTTCAAATAAAAAAAAAAGATGAACTAGAATAAAGATGGGGATAAACTGTATTTGAAAGAGAAGTCTGAAGACGCCTTTTGTATGTGTTTTATTATTGCTTGGCTGTTCCATTTTGTAAAATTCAAATCATTTTTTGTTGTTGAGGCTAAAAAGAACACTGAGCTCTTACCATGAAAGTATACTATACGTAGAAGGTTACAAACTGACGCCACACTTGGCATACCTTAAACCAGGGGTGTGCAACCTTTTTTCCCAAAGGGCCACTACGTAGTCACTACTCTGTTGGTATGGAGGGCCACATAACCTTACTGTTTCATGTTATTTACTACGGTCAAAGACATTTTATGTGAGATTATTCTGATAAACATAGATAATTAGTTGGTAACTCTCTCTCTCTCTCTCTGAGGGCCGCACTATAGATTATTTTTTTTTTAGGAGAAAGGGCCGCAATGAAAGCCTTTGAGGGCCGCAATGAAAGCCTTTGAGGGCTGCAATGAAAGCCTTTGAGGGGAAAGCCTTTGAGGCAATGAAAGCCTTTGAGGCCACAATGAAAGCCTTTGAGGCCACAATGAAAGCCTTTGAGGGCAGCAATGAAAGCCTTTGAGGGCCACAATGAAAGCCTTTGAGGGCCACAATGAAAGCCTTTGAGGGCCACAATGAAAGCCTTTGAGGGCCACAATGAAAGCCTTTGAGGGCCACAATGAAAGCCTTTGAGGGCCGCAATGAAAGCCTTTGAGGGCCACAATGAAAGCCTTTGAGGGCCAGGGCAATGAAAGCCTTTGAGGGCCACAATGAAAGCCTTTGAGGGCCGCAATGAAAGCCTTTGAGGGCCGCAATGAAAGCCTTTGAGGGCCACAATGAAAGCCTTTGAGGGCCACAATGAAAGCCTTTGAGGGCCACAATGAAAGCCTTTGAGGGCCACAATGAAAGCCTTTGAGGGCCACAATGAAAGCCTTTGAGGGACACAATGAAAGCCTTTGAGGGCACAATGAAAGCCTTTGAGGGCCACAATGAAAGCCTTTGAGGGCCACAATGAAAGCCTTTGAGGGCCACAATGAAAGCCTTTGAGGGCCACAATGAAAGCCTTTGAGGG
>NC_059255.1:5095247-5097747 GCF_017591435.1 Portunus trituberculatus | reverse complement strand
TACACACCACCCAAGGTCACATGAAGGGTCAGGAAGGGCGGGAAGAGGTCAAAAAAGGTCAAATAACGTCAAGGTGTGGTCTGGAAACGTCCCCTAACTTGTCTTCCAAATTCACAAAACGCACTCATATTTAGGCCTAATTTCCCGCTTTCCCACAATTCCTAGGCCTGTTTTAATGAGCCTACGTGAAAGGTAATGTGTTAATTGGTCACCTGGCTCACCTGTGTCATTGCCGAGGGCCGCGTTCAGGTGGTAACAGGTAATAATTGTGAGGAACAGCGCGACACCACTACCTCGAACCGCCATGTTGATCTCTGGGTCTCGACGTCGAAAGTGCTGAAAAGCTGCCAGGTTCGCCAGATAACTTAATTTAGCACATTCAACTTGGTATGCTGTAAAAAAAATGTACGTCATATATGTTCTATCAAACTAAGTAATAAATTATTAGGAACATCTCTAATCAGCTTCACCAAGCACAGAGAACGTAATATGGCAAAACGAGCCAAAAATGCTTGGTTCATGGTCTCAGTTTTGGGACACCATCACCTTGAGTGAATTACATTATTTTCAGTAAGCAAGCACATTTCATTGGTTGAAGTTAATTAATTAGCAATCAAATTCAGAAAATGTGACGAATATCAAATAAACACTATGTTTTGATGCAAAATCCTTGTATGACCAGTGAAAGATTGTCCGTTCCGTATGTAAACACCATCTTGCACTTCCTGTGGACTGCCCCGCTTCCACTCACACACTCAACCTCACCAAGACCTTCCTGCACAAAACAAATCAACTTCACCGCATATAGCCTGACTACATCACCTCCGCATCCCGGACCTTTGGGGCACTAGAGGCTGTGACACACAGCCTGCACGGCCCCGACAAATTCCCAAGAAGCAGCAGCTTCCACTCACACGGTCAGTCGGTCACACCGAAGAAGAATACTCAGAAGACACCATGGAGACATTTTCGACCCAAAAGTGGACAGTGTCCCAACTGTAAAGTGATCAGCTCCAGCCTGATGGTAAATAAAGATAGCCCACTGCTAAGGGCAAGTCCAGATGGTCTGGTTTCATGCCAGTGCTGCAGCAAAGGCCTACTGGAAATAAAATGTCCCTATAGTGACAGGTTGGAAAATATGACATGCGAGGAAATTGCCAGCAGAGGTAATTACCACCTTAAACTAGGGGAAAATAATGAAGCGCAATTAAAACAAACTTCACAGTGGTATACCCAGGTTCAGGCCCAGTTAGGTGTGACAAAATATTCATGGTGTGATGTTATATTTACCCAAAAGAAACCACACATCACTGTGGAACGTATAGCGTATGATGAAATGCATCTTCAAAATATATGTGGAAGAGAAGAGCTCTGAAGTTTTATGAAAGGTTTGTGCTGCCAGAGCTCTTGGAGATGTAGGAACTGATCAATGCACAAATTTGTGGAAAGGGAGAGAAACTTTTATGGGTAAGTAATAAAAATATACTTGCATTTCATGTGTTTGCTCAACTTACTTTTCTTTTTCTTCAAGTGAGACTTCATTTATTGGTGAAATAAAAGTGGCTTTGAATTATTATATTTGTATTTTACTTAAACCTACAACCTCTATAACAGGTACCCTACAGGTTCATAGCATTAGACATGAACTAGTGCTTCAAGAGTGGTGGCTGCAGATTGCAGAAGAAAGCTATTATAAATAAGATCTGGTGAAGGAGGGGCCATAAATTAAAGCTCATTTTTTTGGTGAGGATCCTAAACGTCTTCATCCGTTGAATAGCACGCTCAACATGAATTCTTAGTGAGGTTATCTCTCTTGTTTTAAGTATCTCACTTTGATTTAATGCCCTTCCTTTACCATCTTCTGTTTTTCTTGTGAAAGGAATGTACAGTTTTGCACCACGCTGTAACAACAGATCACCAATATTAAATCCTCTGTTGACCATCACAGCATCTCCTGGCTCAACTTTGTCCAAGATTTCCTTTTCTGCAATGTGCCTATCAGATGTGTTCCCCCCATATGGCTGCGAGACAAATGTTATTAGTCCCCGAGGAGTTATTCCAATCATTACCTTAACAGTATTTTGGTGCTTATATTGTGAATATGTGCTAGCTTGGGCAGTACAGTTCTTAGGTTTTACATGGTAAAATTCTGTACAGTCTAGGATGACTCTTGTATCTGCATATTGGGGTGGGAAATTTTTTGGTAAAGAATTCCGAACCTCCTGGGCTGAAGGCCAAAGTAGCCAATTCTTCATTATCTCAAAGAGTACACTTATCCAAGTAGTGGTGATGCAAGTTATGGTTCTCTGTGAAACTCCAAAGAAGTCCGACAGAGAGTGTCTTGTGAAGCCTCGCCGCATGTATACAAGAGTCAGCAAATATTCATCAAAATGATCAATTATTTTCATGTGACCACTTGGACCATGACAATGCACACCTTTACTGGCATATTTTGCTCCTCTCCAATAGTTAATAGTGGTGACCCTTTTCTTGATAATGT
>NC_059255.1:5067747-5090247 GCF_017591435.1 Portunus trituberculatus | reverse complement strand
TAGAGAAATCGGCAAACTCCCCCGTTTCTAAATATACCGACACTGGGCCGCTTGCCAAGGACTATTTATATGCACTGATTTCTCACGTCCAACAAAGCTTCTATTAATAAACGACCACTCATTTTAAAGATAAATTCATAGTCTACAACTTCACGTAGAGAGTGATGAAAAATATGCGATAGATTAAGAGATATGAGCGAAAATATAAGGAATTTAATATCTTGGTTCTCGTGGCGCTATCTAATCACACCTTTCTCCCTCTCTCTGTCTGTTTGTCTGTCAGTCTCTCTTCCGTGCTCGAAGTGACCGTACGTGTTTCCCTCCCTCCCTCCCTCTCTCTCTCTCTCTATCTCTCTCTCACAGTGGGGGAAACTACCTCAATAGCTGGAGAGAAAGTTTCAAAAGAGAGATGAGTGATTCTATAGTAAGTAAGAGAGAGAGAGAGAGAGAGAGAGAGAGAGAGAGAGAGAGAGAGAGAGAGAGAGAGAGAGAGAGAGAGACAGACAGACAGACAGACAGACAGACAGACAGAGAGAGAGAGAGAGAGAGAGAGAGAGAGAGAGAGAGAGAGAGAGAGAGAGAGAGAGAGAGAGAGAGAGAGAGAGAGAGAGAGAGAGAGAGAGAGAGAGAGACTACTACTACTATATCTATCACTATTACCACTACTACTACTACTACTACTACTACTACTACAACTATCACTACTACTACTACTACTACTACTACTACTACTACTACTACTACTACTACTACTACTACTACTACTACTACTACTACTACTACTACTACTACTACTACTACTACTACTACCACCACTACTACTACTACTACTACTGCTGCTGCTACAGGTGTGTGGGCGGGGCGGGAGCGTGACAGAGCGGAAGGCAAGATTGGATGAAAAAACAACATCTGGCAACTCTGCTAAATCTGACACACACTCGCAGGTGAGACAGACAGACAGACACACAAACACACAGACAGACAGACAGACAGACAGATCACACAGACAGACTTTTCCTATTACTGTTATGTCTGCGTAAAATTATCATTATTATTATTATTATCATTATTATTATTATTATTATTATTATTATTATTATTATTATCTTTTTCTTCTTCCTTCTCCTCATCCTCCTTCTCCTCGGTCTGTTAATCTTTTTCCTCCTCTTCCTCCTCCTCCTCCTCAACCCACCACCATCACCACCACCACCACCACCACCACCACTATTACTACTACAACCACCACTACTATATTAACACAACCACCACCACCACCACTACTACTAATACTACGACTACAACAACAACCACTACTATTACTACTATAACCACTATACTACTACTACCACCACCCTAATAATAATAAAAACAACCACTACTACTACTACCACCACCACTACCACTACCACCACTACCACCACCACCACAGCCCTTCTCCCTAAGACATTGCGGTAGCCTACAGGAACGCCAGCAGCAATTTGCAGAGAGCGCCGCTAAACACACCGCTAAGATGGCAAAGAACCCGTTTAGCGGCGATTGCAAGGCCACCGCTGCCTCCACACTCGCTAAGGACGACCCCAACTACGGACGGTACGTGAGAATGAGTGGGGAATGAGTTGGAATGAGAGGGAATGAGTGGAGATGAGTGGGAATGAGTGGAAATGAGAAGGAATAGAGTAGGAATGTTGAAATGAGAATGTTTAAATAAGGTGTGTGTGTGTTTTAGTGTTTTTCATTGAGTTTTTGGGTGTTTTCCTGTGTTTTTGATGTGCTTGTCGTGTTTTAAGTGTGCTTTGGGGTGTTTTAAGTAAGTTTGTAGTGTTTTTGTGAGTTTTTGGGGTGTTTTGGGATGTTTTAAGTAAGTTTGTAGTGTTTTGAGTGTTCTTGTGCGTTTTGAGTGTGTTTGTAGTGTTTTGAGTGTGTTTGTAGTGTTTTGAGTGTGTTTTGTAGTGTTTTACATAAGTTTGTAGTGTTTTGAGTGTTTTTTTGTGTTTTGAGTGTCTTTTGAGTGTCTTTGTAGTGTTTTGATTGTTCTTGTGTGTTTTTGTGGTGTTTTTTTGTGTTTTAAGTAAGTTTGCAGTGTTTTTAATGTGCTTTTGTGTGTATTGAGTGAGTGTTTAAGGGTTTTTAGTGAGTTTTGGGGTGTTTTTGTGTGTTTTAAGTTAGTCTAGGTTCTTTTAGAGTTTTTAGTGAGTATTTGAGTGTTTTGGAGTGCTTGAAATCAGTTTTTTTGGAGATAAATGCATTTCTTTTCTTTCGTTTTTTTTTCTTTATTTATTTATTATTATTTATTAAAGTTACTAGTTACCAGTTTGTTTTGAAGGCATCCACTGGTGAGTTTTCCGAGTGCTTAAACGTGTCTCATCTAAGCTACAAACACTACTACTACTACTACTACTACTACTACACACAGGCCAGTAGCAGGGAGCAAGACGGAGCGGAGAGGCAAGAACGCGGCCAAACACGTGAATGCTGAGGTGGTGTTCCTATGCGACATGATTCACCAAGAGGGAATCCCACTTCCTGATGGCACCGCGGTCATTGCTTTTGGTGAACTGTTCCAGGTGTGTGTGTGTGTGTGTGTGTGTGTTTAGCTTCTCTCCTCTCCTCTCTAATCCAGTCTTTCTCTCTTCTATAGCTGTTTTCAAGCCAACTGTTCTGTGGTCTTACTAACTGCATGCCTCCCCTCCTCCCTCCCTCTCTCTATACAACACTTTCTACTTTCTCTAGCCTCTATTCCAGTGTTTCCCAACCTTTTCGCAGCGATTACCCAAAAATACAATTTCACAATTATCCATTACCCCAATGAACAAATACTCGTAATAAAGGAAAAGAAGTAACTTTATTTCATACTTCAAAAGCAGACAAAATAGAAACTATGCAATACAATAATGCAAATCTATAATAGGAAAATAAGTAATTTTATTTCATACATCAAAAGCAGACAAATTAATAGAAACTGCAATACAATAATGCCAATCTATAATATTCAGAGTCACAACCTAGTCGTGATTCTTAATGAGAGGGTTGAGCTTGTATTGCCTGTGCCAGTTTATTTTATTTTTGGCTTTGTGACTGAAAGGGCTATTCGGGCGTCATGTGCCACGTTGAGTCTACTACGTGTCTTTTTCATCAATCTTCATTGAAATTATATGAAAATATAAAATGATGGCCTCATCCCATGCCAAACATCCATTACCCCAAAAATATGGGATCATGCAAGAGTTAACCAGTACTCTCAGTCACTCACCACTACTCTGTCCACCTCCCTCATGCAAGAGTTAACCAGTACTCTCAGTCACTCACCACTACTCTGTCCACCTCCCTCATGTAAGAGTTCACCAGTACTCTCAGTCACCACTACTCTGTCCACCTCCTTCATGCAAGAGTTAACCAGTATTCTCAGTCAGTCACCACTACTCTGCCCACCTCCCTGATGCAACAGTTAACCAGTACTCTCAGTCACCACTACTCTGTCCACCTCCTTCATGCAAGAGTTAACCAGTATTCTCAGTCAGTCACCACTACTCTGCCCACCTCCCTGATGCAACAGTTAACCAGTACTCTGTCACCACTACTCTGTCCACCTCCTTCATGCAAGAGTTAACCAGTATTCTCAGTCAGTCACCACTACTCTGTCCACCTCCGTGATACAGTCCCTTCCTAATGTCAATAAAATGGTCTAATCGCAAACAAATCTCGGTAGAAATGTGTCCCAGCACTAAATAGATTAACAACGTGGAAATTGTGTTAACCAGTTTTCTCAATCACTCAGATCTACACACGCATTTCAAACAAGCTGGTGGGAATGTTGCTGCGGGCGAGAAAGTACAGCCTATTGACTTTTGAAGGGGAAACACTCTTCCAGGTAGGCCTAAATATAGACGTTTTTTTTCTTTTTTTGTAATTGAGGAAAAAAGTTGTGATTTTTTTAAAGATTTTGTGAATGTTTTATTTATTTTTTGTTTTGTTGTGTTTTTGTTATTGAGAAGTTGTAGTTAGGTTGTTAATTGAAGATTTTTTAAGACTTGTGTTTCTCTCTCTCTCTCTCTCTCTCTCTCTCTCTCTCTCTCTCTCTCTCTCTCTCAGCGAAGGGATGACCACGTGCCTATCAAATTACTGAAGCCTATACAAGAAATTAGGGCCGAGCTGAATGAAGACCAAGATTTTGATGTCGGCGTGTGTCATAAGGCGCCGCGCTAACACACACGCACGCACGCAATCACACGCACGCACGCACGCAATCACACGCACGCAAATACACGGACATGCACGCAAACTCAAATTCTTACGTTTTTTTATTTGTACGCACACACACACACACACACACATACACAAACACGCAAACTCAAATTCTTAAGGTTTTTTTTCTAGTGTATTTATACGCACGCAAACGCAAACACACGCACGCAGAAACACGCACATGCACGCAAATTCAATTTTTTTACGTTTTTAAGTTTATTTATATGCACACGCAAATTCACGCACGCACAAACCCGTACATGGTTTTTTTTTTTTTTATTTGCACGCACACACGGACACACACACACACACACACACACACACACACACACACACATGCACGCAAACTCAAATTCTTACGTTTTTAGTTTATTTATACGCACACACGCACGCACACACACGCAACATGCACGCAAAACTCAAATTCTTGCTTTTTTTCTTAGTTTATTTGTATTTATTGAAGTTTTTGTTGTGTTTATTGTTACGTTTTAAAGCATTTTCAGTGACACACACACACACACACACACACACACACACACACACACACACACACACACACACACACACACACACACACACTCATTCACCTTCCTAACTTATCTGTGTTCCCAACTTACCACACACACACTCATTCCTTCTCTCTATAAAACCCACTTTTATTTTTTTATTATTATTTTCTCTCTCTCTCTCTCTCTCTCTCTCTCTCTCTCTCTCTCTCTCTCCAATTCACTAATAATTTTTCCTTCTCTATATATATAAATCTCTCTATATATAAATCTTACTAATGGCTGTACTTAAATTAATTTATTAATTAATATATGTAAGTAAAAATTATCTTAATGTATACGTGTGTGTGTGTGTGTGTGTGTGTGTGTGTGTGTGTGTGTATTAATAAACTTCTTTGTGACTTTTCTAAGCATATTTATTCTTTTGTCCTTAAAATTCACGTGTTTACGAAAATGTTTTTTTTTTTTTTGTATAAATGTCAAAAGTAATCTATTGTATTTCGTAGTAGAAGTAGTAGTAGTAGTAGTAGTAGTAGTAGTAGTAGTAGTAGTAGTAGTAGTAGTAGTAGTAGTAGTAGTAGCAGCAGTAGCAATAATAGTAGTAGTAGTAGTAGTAGTAGTAGTAGTAGTAGTAGTAGTAGAAACAAACTTTCACCCCAAACACCCCAAAACCCCCCAAAACACACCCAAACCCCTCCAGTTTTTAAGGGATGTTTGATGATCTCTTGACAGATTAACATGACATCTATCAAATCAAGAGCAGAAACACTCTTAAGAACAAACTTCCCCATAACTGTGAACTTCGAAAAACAGTGGTCGGCTAAGTTATATTTCTAAGACTCTTGTTTCAACAGTGCTATTTCAATCACCCGCAAAAACCAACCCCAAAAAATGTGTGTGCCCTGCGCTTTAACATAACATAACATAACATAAATAATAGGATAACAAAGGGCCACCAGGGCCCATCTAGGTTATCCTGTATCAGTCGCACAGCGACCTCGTCATCAGTACTTAAAGATACACTTACAAGTACACAATACATTATATACTAATTCTAAATATTTGGCCCATTAACAGGGCTAAGTCCTGCAGCGAATTCCTCTACAATCTGTAATCCCCATACATGGGGATCATGTCTTGTTTAACTATAGTAAATTTCTTATAAAAACTATCATGCAGCGCTATACATAATTATAAATCTAATAAATTTAAGTGCTTATCTAATCTGTTTTAAACATTGTCAAACTAGTGCTATTTACAACCGTCTCTGGCAATGCATTCCAGAAGTCTACCACCCTATGACTAAAGAAATATTTTCTTATATCTAACCTGCAGCCTTGCTTTCTAATCTTCCTGCCATGATTTCTAGTCCTACTTCCCTCCTCTAAGGTAAAGAAAGATCTCACATCTATGTAGTTTGTATCTGAGAACATTTTAAATAACTCTATCATATCCCCTCTTATACATCTCCTCTCAAATGAAAACATGTTTAATGCCTTTAATCTATCTCTATACTCCAGGCGCTTCAAAGCTGGTATCATCCTAGTTGCTCTTCTCTGAACTGCTTCTAACATGTTGATATCCTGTCTATAGTGGGGTGACCAGGCCTGTATGCAATACAAATCAGAATCAGAATATACACCAATAACACCCTCTACACCACAAAACCCACCCAAATCATTTCAAAACGCTTAAAATTAACCCAAAACACGATGCAACACTTCAAAATACTAATAAATAAACACACAACTCAACTAGAAACCCCCAACATACACCACAATCATCCCCACACACTCCACACATACGCACAGATCACTTAAAACACCCAGCACACACCACATTCATCCCCACACACTCCACACACACACACACGCCCGGTAGCTCAGTGGTTAGAGCGCTGGCTTCACAAGCCAGAAGACCAGGGTTCCATTCCCTGGCCGGGTGGAGATATTTGGGTGTGTCTTCTTTCACGTGTAGCCCCTGTTCACCTAGCAGTGAGTAGGTACGGGATGTAAAAGAGCAGAGGCAATTTTTTAAAACATAAAGGCCCAGTTACAGCTCGAAATAAAAATATTCAAAATGGGAGATGGAAAATTTTGAGGATTATGGCAGCTCATATTTAAGCTATAAAACACCACTAAACGCCACATATTGACCCAACACAGCCGCGGAACACACTTCAAACACAACGAAATATTTATAGAAACCATAAAAACACACCATGGAAGCGTAATATTATTGTTAGAGAATATATGAAAAAAAGTATTGGAACCCGCAGTTTGCCACGGGGGGGACAGGGGTGGTGCTCAACATCCGGGAACACTGCAGCGCGGGCTCCATAATCCTTATGTTGCATTTATTATCTCACCACAACAAAATTAAGCTCCATCGGAAAAACTTGACCAGGTAACATGCAATGGTAGAGTAGTGGTTCCATTCTGACACATGTTTGGCTTACGGTGAGTCAAAGAAGCAAATAATAGCTGGTAATACTGACAACTGTTCGTTATACCCATCACCTTTTCAACATTTGGGCACTGTTTTCACTCTCATATGCAAAGAAAACCTACAAATAAGAGAGTGGCCTTAGAAATACCTTAAATAAATGATGGTGAGGCGGTGTGGAGGGTCGTGGTGAAGACTTGCACTGCTCTCTTGTCTCGCCGTTTTACTGGTGCTGTCGGGAATGTCATCACTTCACTTTGTGTGTGTTTGGGTGTATATGGGCATGTTGTGGATGTGTTGCGGGTGTTTGAGTGTGTTTATGGGGTGTATAAGCAACACCAAACACCACACGGCCATCACCACTGTCACCACCACTAAATTTGTTGACACGGAGCACTCGGCCCACCACACTTCTTTCCCTCCTTACACACTAATCCCTTATCAACACCACTGCCACACCTTACACACCTGTTCCTTGGTGCATTAATAACCTCCACCACCTCTGTCACGGCACTGTCACCTCTATACAGGCTGTAAATATAACGGCACTCCAGTGAGGCCAACCGTGTGTCTTGGCGGGAGGTACCGACGCCATCATCAGCTGTGGCTCTCTAAAGGAATTGACTCTCTTCTCCTTGCCCGCTATAAATTCCAATACTATGTCCTTGTATGTGTTAAATTCTCAGTGTTCGAAAATTATCAGGGAATTATGTGTGGAATATTCAGTGTTATTGTGGTTTTTAGTTTATTTGAGGATACAAGTAGCCGCTGGGAGGAGCTATAAAATGTCGACATTACCATATTCAACATTACATTACACACAATATATAAACCTAATAAGAAAAATACACAAATAAATAAGAAAAGAATACAAAACAACAAAAAATAACACATAATCACTTAAAAAAATATGATAAACAGTGAGAGATGAGTGACAAAATATCGACATTACAAATCACGACATTCAAAACCAATAAAAAGCAATAAATAAATAAAAAAAAAAAACAATACAAAATGTGTGTGGTGATAGAATGGAAGAGAGCAGTGTGGTGTATGGTGTGTGATAGTGGTGTGTGGTGAAAGCCTGAGAGGAAGAGAGCAGTGTGGTGTATGGTGTGGTGACAGGGCTGTGTGTGGTGTGTGGTGGAAGAGAGCAGTGTGGTGTATGGTGTGTGGTGACAAGGGTGTGTATGGTGATAGAGTGAAAGAGCGCAGTGTGGTGTATTGTGTGTGATGACATGGGGTCAGAATAAATCAATATTAAACAAGTCACCAGCAGCACAGTCTCCCTCCAAGTCACTCCTATATCAAACATATCTTGTCTGAGCCTCACCCGCCGATCACCCTCTCCCCTTCCTAGGCTGACCAGTGGCCCAGGCGACAACCCACAATGCACTCCTTCCACTTATAGACCTACACTAAAACAAAATGGAATATTACAAAGCATAAATATATCAAAGTAAATACTAGACCATTAATGTCATTGTGTATATTGAAGTTAATTTTGGTGCAAAGACAGAGAAGCGGAGAGGAGGTGACAGGACTCGTTAAACAGTGGTGGCGAGGAGAGAAGGATCGAAAAGAGAAGAGGAGGAGGAGAAAGAAATAATGAAAGAGAAGAAAGAGACTATTGAAAGATAAATACTAATACTAATACTGTGTGTGTGTGTGTGTGTGTGTGTGTGTGTGTACTAGCCTATTACTTGACACCTGCCTCCCTCCATCACTACATTGGACAGTTTCCTTGAATTGTGGCCACTTATCATTATTATTCATTAAAAGTTATCTAAGAGTAATGTAATTTCATGATTGTATAAAGCACGGTGAATAAAGGATACTTGAATTGTAATACGTCCCCTCCACACTCCTCACTCGCCCCTCCCTATGTTATATCCACCAGTGAAACGAACTCACGAACACAAGCCAAAGTGAATGCCGAGGTGGTGTTCCTCAGACATGATTCACCAAGAGGGTCATTGCTTTTGGTGAACTATTACGTGTGTGTGTGTGTGTGTGTGTGTGTGTTTCAGTAATTAACTTCTTTGTGACTCTTTCTAAGCATATTTACTCATTTGTCCTTAAAATTCATGTGTTTTGGGAAATTAATGTTTTTTTTTAGGGTATAAAGGTCAAAATTAATCTATTATTATTATTTGGTGGTGGTGGTAGTAGTAGTAGTAGTAGTAAAGAAAACAAGAAAAAAATACAACAATAACAATGATAATGACAATACTAATAATAATAACAATAACAACAACAATAACACACACCATTACATTCAATCCTTTATTATTATCATCATTATTATTACAAACACAACACAAAAGCAACAATTATTTGGCCACTCAATAACAATAATAATAATAATAATAATAATAAGTTAATTCTAATTCTAAATTCTTGAGATTTTTCCTTTACAATTTCAAAACATTTAAAAATTTTACTTCTTTATTCTTATCCAATAATGAGATTTGAGAGAGAGAGAGAGAGAGAGAGAGAGAGAGAGAGAGAGAGAGAGAGAGAGAGAGAGAGAGAGAGATAATAAACTTAACTCACTTTCTTTATTTTTAGAGCGAGAAAGAAAAAAAGAGAGAAAGACAACCCACTCAATCATTTTCTTTATTTTTAAGAGAGAAAAAAAAAGAGAGAGAAAAGAAAGATAACAAGTCTATCTTTAAACATCCCCACCTCACTTACTCTCTCTCTTTCACACACACACACACACACACACACACACACACACACACACAAATTTTGACAAACCCTTCATTTTAAACTTTCTTAGAGACATGTTCCTCTCTCTCTCTCCCTCTTCCTCTCCTCTCCTCTCCCTCTCCCTCTCTCTCTCTCTTTGACCTGACCTTCTGCCTGAAACAAGAGGACAAGGTCAGAGAGTCCTTGTGGAACCGCAGGGGAAGGTCACCCAGCTGACCTCCATACCGATTCTTGACCACCTGCGAGAGAGAGAGAGAGAGAGAGAGAGAGAGAGAGAGAGAGAGAGAGAGAGAGAGAGAGAGAGAGAGAGAGGAGAGGAGAGGAGGAGGAGGAGAGAGGAGGAGGAGGAGGAGGAGGAGGAGGAGGAGAAGAAGAAGAAGAAGAAGAAGAAGAAGAAGAAGAAGGAGGAAGAGGAAGAAGAGGAGGAATATAAATTAGTGAAACAACAACAACAACAACAACAACAACAACAACAATAATTACTAACAAGAGAAAAATGACAAAAAAAAAAAAAAAAAAAAAAATATACACAAAAAATAAATGAATAAAATAAATGAATAAACGAAATAAAACAAACAAAACAATAAAAATAAAAAATAAAATAAAAATAAGAAAAACGAAAAAAACTTAGAAAAAAAATAAATAAATAAATAAATAAATAAACACACACACACACACACACGTACCTGCAACACCTTTCTGGCAGAGGAGAGAGAAGAGGACGCGTTCTTGACCTGTAGTATCATAACATTGTCTGCCTCCTGGGTGACCTTAGCACTTCCAAACACACTGTCCATCCCCAGCGGCTGACCCTCCGGCACCTGGCGACACACGCACACACGGACGCATTACACACACACACACACATTACAGATACATACATACACTCTCACTCTCTCTCTCCTCACTTTCTCTCTTTTTCTTGCTTGCTCTCTCTCAAACGCACACATATTATATACACATGCTCTCTCTCTCTCTCTCTCAAACATACACACACAATCAAATCACATGAGAATACACCCAAAACACACTGAAAATATTCCAAACACACCCAAAACATACCAAAACACACTCAAAACATACCAAAACACACCCTACCACACCAAAACACCCAAGACACACCCAAAACACCCAAAAATACCAAAAGACACACAAAACATACCCAAACACCCCAAAACCCACTGAAACACCCAAAAACACACCAAAACACACTCAATATACCCCAAAACACACAAAAACACCCAAAACACACTCAAAACACACTCAAAATCCCACACACACACACACACACACACACACCTTCTTAGGATGTGCAATAACAGTAACATGGCAACCGGTCTGTGTGGCGAATCTCCGCAAAATCGCCACAGCCTTGTCTTGCTCCCACCAGCGGTCCGAAGCTGTCCCAGAGTGTCCTGTCCCAAGCATGAACTGCAGGTTGTCTATGATGGTGTGCTGGACCCCCCACACCTCCACCGCCTCCCTCATAGCCTGCGGGAGAGAGAGAGTGAGTGGTTTAGGGTGTTCTGGTTAGGTTAGATTGGTAATAAGGGTTAAAATAGTTGAATAAATTAAAAAAACATGATGAATTGTATCGAAAACACAGAAAAATATGAAAAAAACATCAAAACGCAGGAATAATGAATGGAAAGCAAATGGAAATATTAAAAAAACACCAAAACGTAGGAATTATGTCACAAAAACGTAAAAATCATAAAAAAACATCAAAAACGAGGGAATATTGAATGAAAAAATATGCAGAAACATCAAAAAAAGCATAAAAAAAAACAAAGGAAAAAAAATTGTAGAAAAACGTTAAAAAAACATCAAATCGCAGAAACACACACACACACACACACACAAAAAAAACACCTCAAAACATTTCCAAAACACCGCAAAACACTTCCAAAACACCCGAAACACACCAAAACACCCCAAAACACACACAGACACACACACACACACAGACACACACAAAACACCTCAAAACACTTCCAAAACACACCAAAAACACCCTAAAACACACACACACACAAACACACATACAAACACCTCCCTGAAGACCTCCAGAACCCCAGACCCCTGAGACACCCATAAAGCCCCCCCCAGAACCCCACCTTGACCACCTCCTCCACCTGGTGTTGCCCATGGAAGGTGAGGAAGTGGAGAGGTAGAGTGGTGAACTGTGACGCGATGGTGTTGAAGTGGTGGTACTGGTGAGGGAGTGGTGCCCCGGAGTACTGCTGCAGCAACACCTCACACAGCCTCACCACACTCACCTCAAAGCTCCCCCACAGTGTTCGGACCTGCGGGGAGAGAGAGCGAGTGGTTATGGGGTGGTAAATTAGGTTAGGTTGGAAATAAAAATAAAAAAATGATAAAAAATTAAATAAAACTACAAAAATACATAAAAAAATTGAAAAATATGAGTGTTTGGACCTGCGAGAGAGAGAGAGCGAGTGGTTATGGGGTGACAAATTAGGTTAGGTTGGCAAATGAGGCTAAAGTTGTTGATAAAAATAGGAAAGCATAACAATCAAAACACCCAAACACACCAAAACACCCCAAAAACACACCAAAACACCCCAAACACCCAAAACATACCCAAAACACACCCAAACACAACAAAAAAACACCAAAACACACCAAAAACACCCAAAACACCAAAACCCCCAAAACATCCCAAAACCTGCAAAATATACCCAAAACACACCCAAAACACCCCAAACACACACACAAAAACACCCCAAAACCCCAAAACACACCATATACACACCAAAACACATTCAACTACCCCAAAACCCCAAAACACCCAAAAATACACCAAAACCACCCAAACACCCAAAAAACACACCAAAACACCCCAAAAACACACCAAAACCCCCAAAAAACATCCCAAACACCCTAAAACACACCAAAACCCCCAAAACCCCTCCCAAGGCACTTACCCCCTGGCAGCAGAGATCTAGGGAGTACTCAGCCATAAATGTGGTCTTCCCGCTCCCAGTAGGACCAGTCAGCACAGTCATCTCCCCAGCTCTGTGGCCCAGTAGGATGTCATTGAGCCCGCCAAAGCGACGCCACTGCACGCCACAAGTCTGGGGTGTTGGGTTAGGTTAGGGAGGGAGACGGGGAGAGGGGAGGGAGAGAGAGAGAGAGAGAGAGATAAATGGTTAATACAAAACCCGACCTAAATATACCCAAACACCCTCAAAACACACCCAAATTTCCCCAAACACACTCAAAACACCCCAAAACATACCCAAATTTCACAACACACACTCGAAACACATCAAAACATACCCAGAACACACCTAAACATACCCAAACACATCTAAACACACTCAAAACACACCCAAACACCCCAAAGCACACCCAAATTTCCCAAAACACTCAAACACACCCAAAAATCCCAAAACACACAGAACTCATGTAACTATACCCAAACACATCTAAACACACTCAAAACACCTTAAAACATAAATAAACATACCCAAACACTCCAAAACACCCTTGTAACATCCCAAAGACTCAAAACACACCCAAAACATCCAAAAAACCATAGAACAACCCAAAACACCCTAAAACACATCCAAACACACCCAAAATACCTCAAAACACACCCAAAACACATCCAAACACCCCCAAATGCACCCAAACACCCCAAAAACATACCCAAACCACCCCAAACATCCCCAAAACATACCCAAATACACCCAAACGCACCTCTTCCTTATGCGTGAGTCTGTAATACACCTTGTCCTTGATCTGGGAGAAGGAGGTGATGGCGGTGGACAAAACGGGTATGGTGTTTTTCAAGGCTGTTTTAATCTCCGTCCTTGACTTCAAATAAACTGGTGTGTCGTTTTCTGCGGACCTAAGAATGTTTTTGGTTAAATTAGGTTAGGTTAGGTTAGGTTAGGTTAAGTTAGGTTAGGTTAGGTTAGGTTAATATTAGAATAAATAGATAAATAGTTAGGTTAAATAAATAAATAAATAAATAAAATAGTAAATGAAATAGGTTACGTTTGAAAATTGTAGAGCATAACTAGGTAAATACACACTACTACTATTACTACTACTACTACTACTACAGCAAGAATAACATCTGCAACAACTACTACTACAACAATATTACTACTACTACTACTACTACTACTACTACTGCAATCTTTCTACTACTACTATTACTACTACTACAACTTTCTTACTACTACTACTATTTCTATAATCTTTTAAATATTACTACTACTACTACTACTACTACTACTACCACTACTACTATCACTACCACTACTACTACTACTACTACTACAACAGCAACAACAACTACTACAACAATATTTCTACTACTACCACTACTACTACCACCACCACCACCACTACTACTACCACTACTACTACTACTACTATCTTTCCAGCACCACCACCACCACCACACTTACCTCACCACACTGCAGGCCACCCCAGTGTGGAGGAGGGTGGTGAGGAGGGGGCGGGGGGGAGGCAGCCCCCTGCACCACACCAACACCTCTGCAACACCGCTCCCCAGAATGTGTCGCTCCAACGCTGACACATCTGGAGAGAGAGAGAGAGAGAGAGAGAGAGAGAGAGAGAGAGAGAGAGAGAGAGAGAGAGAGAGAGAGAGAGAGAGAGAGAGAATTCAATAAAAAAATACAAATAAAATCAAATAAACAAATAAATAAATAAAACCAAAACAAACGGAAAACAAACACACAAACACACACCTTTGAACTACAAACAAACATACAAACACACACAAAATAAATAAATAAATAAATAAAAAAACACACAAACACACACACACAACACACACAAACAAACGCACCTTCTGAAGCGACACAGCATGGACACCACAGTCAGCCAGCAACACCACATCACAGCAAACAAACACACAAACACACACCTTTGAACTACAAACAAACACACAAACACACACAAAATAAATAAATAAATAAATAAAACACACACACACACACACACACACACACACACACACACAAACAAACGCACCTTCTGAGGGCAGCGACACAGCATGGACACCACAGTCAGCCAGCAACACCACATCACAGCACGTTGGCACCACCACCACCACCGCCCTCTTGGTGGTGGTGGTGTTTGGATTGGTGAAGACACACGTTTGGCCGGAGACAAAACGACGGATGATCTGTGTGTGGGGAGGTGTTTGGGGTGAGACATGGGTGTTTGGGGGTGTTTTGGGGGTATTTGTGGGTGTTTTTGTGTGTTTTGTGTGTGTTTTGGTGTGTCTGGGGTGTTTTGGTGTGTTTTGAGTGTGTTTTGGGATGTTTTGGGGTGTTTTCATATTTTGGGGTGTTTTGTGTGTTTGGAGGTGTTTGGATGTGTTTGGGTGTGTTTTGGGGTGTTTTGGATGTGTTTGAGGGTGTTTTGGTGTGCTTTAGTGCATTTTAGGGGTGTTTTGGTATGTTTTGGTGTGTTTTGTGTGTTTTTGTGTGTTTTAAGTGTTTGTGAGAATAAATAAACTAAATAAATCCTCTCTCTCTCTCTCTCTCTCTCTAACCTGCGGGAGTGGGTGAAGGAGAGACACTTTCCACCCCCACAGTGTCACCCGCGCCATTGGTCACTGGGAGAAGGAGTCGAGAGAGGTCAGAGGTCACCCGCGCTCCGAACTTGTCTAAAGTCACTCTGTTTGTGTTCTGCGGAGAAAGGATTGAAAAAAACGTATGAAATAAATAAAACACACACACACACACACACACACACACACACACACACACACACACAGAAGGTTAGAAAGGATACAGAAGATTGCTACAAAGATGGTGCTGGAACTAAAGGACCTCACATATGAAGAATGGCTGAAGGAAATGGGACTGCCAACCTTACAAGATAGAAGAGAACAAGGGGAACACACTCAAACACACACACACACACACAAACATAAAACACCTCAAAACACTTCCAAAACACTCCAAAACCACCCAAAACACACCAAAAACACACCTTAAACAACCCCAAACACACCCAAACACACCAAAACACCCAAAACACCCCAAACACACCCAAACACACAAACACCTCAAAACACCCAAACACCCAAAACACCCCTAAAACACCCAAAACACCCCAAACACACCCAAACACCCAAAACACCTCAAAACACACCCAAAACACACAAAACACACCAAAACACACACTTCTCTCTCAATTCTTCAATCAAAAACTCCCTCAAACACACACACACACACACACACACACACACACACACACACACACCCTGAAAGGCGACTCCTTCAAGCAATCGTCCGTCACTTCAGCTATCGGCAAGGCACTCTCTAAATAGGCAGTGAGTTGGTTTGTGGTGAGTGTGTCTTCTCTCGTGTCTAGCAGGGCCATCAACTCCTCCCAGGGTCCGTCTCGGCAACACCACGGGCACACAAAATAACCTGGGAGAGCGTGGGAGAGTGGAAGAGTGTGTGTGTGTGAGAGGATTAAGTTATGTAAGTGTTTTTCTCCTTTTGTCAATGTTTATGAGTGTTTGTGAGTGTGTGAGTGTGTGGGAGAGAGAGGGAGACTTTGGGAGTATTTGTGAGTGTGTGGGAGTGTGTGGGAGTGTTTGGAAGTGTTTGTGAGTGTTTGTAAATGTTTGTGAGTGTTCTGGAGTGTGTGGGAGTGTTTGTGAGTGTGTGGGAGTGTTTGGGAGTGTGTGGGAGAGTTTGGGAGAGCGTAGGAGTGTGTGGGAGAGGTTACAAGTTAGGTTAGACTAAGTTAAAGTAGGTTAGGAGTATCTAGGAGTGTTTGGGAGTATCTGGGAGTGTCTGGGAGAGACTGGGAGAGGCTGGAAGAGACTGGGAGAGGCTGGAAGAGACTGGGAGAGACTGGGAGAGGGGAGAGGCTGGGAGAGACTGGGAGAGGCTGGGAGAGGTTGAGAGAGACTGGGAGAGAACTGGGAGAGGCTGGGAGAGGCTGGGAGAGACTGGGAGAGGCTGGGAGAGACTGGGAGAGGCTGGGAGAGAGTGGGAGAGACTGGAAGAGGGTGGGAGAGGGTGGGAGAGACTGGGAGAGACAAACCTGAGTTCTTGTCAATGAATATTTCATTTTGTTTTGTTTCTTCTTCATTCTGAAAAAAAAAAATAATAATAATAATAATAATGATAATAATAATAATAATAATAATGATGACTCTCTCTCTCTCTCTCTCTCTGTAATTCTCTATATAAAACACAAATATTTTCTTTTTTATCTCTATTTCTTTATCTCGTTTTCTTTGACAAATGCATGCTCTCTCTCTCTCTCTCTCTCTCTCTCTCTCTCTCTCTCTCTCTCTCTCTCTCTCTCTCTCTCTCTCTCTCTCTCTCTTACACATACACGCACACAAACTCTCTCTCTTTCTTAACCTAACCTGTATTTTTTTTCTCCTCTCTTACACAAACACACAAACTCTCTCTCTCTCTCTCTCTCTCTCTCTCTCTAGCAATCAATAACCAGTCCCTCTCCCTCTCCCTCTCACCTTCCTATGGCAGGCTGGGCAGGGCAGGACAAAGCTGGTGTCTGTCTCTTCATATGCCAACAGTCGAGGATTTAAGAAGTCCAGTATGTCGTCCTCCATGTCCTTCTCCTCCTCCTCCTCCTCCAGCTCATCTTCCAGCAGGTCACTCTCCGCTGTCACCTGTGGAGGAGGAGAAGGAGGAGGAGGAGGAGAGATTAAGGATGGTGTGTCATTTAAAGAGAGGGAAAGAGAGGAAGTGGTGGTGGTGGTGGAGGAGGAGGAGGAGGAGGAGGAGGAGGAGGAGGAGGAGGAGGAGGAGGAGGAGGAGGAGGAGGAGGAGGAGGAGGAGGAGGAGGAGGAGGAGGAGGAGGAATTAAAATTAAGAATGTAAATAGAAAAAATTGTAATATGGAGGAAGAAAAGGAGAAGAAGAAGAAGAAGAAGAAGAAGAACAATAATAATAATAACCTCAAACACAAAATATTACCTCAAGTAAAACAAATTTCAAATAAAACAAACACAAAAACACACACACACACACACACACACAAACACACACACACAAACACTTACAAAGAAAAAAACACAAACAAACACACACAGAAACAAAGAAAAAAACAAACACACACACCCAAAACAAACACAAACACAAAACAAACACCAACAAACACACAAACACACCTGACTAACATTCCCGAGTAGATAAACAGGAACTTCTCTCTGTCCAAACACATTCTGGACATGTAAACACCGACCACCACCACCACCACAAAACTGCCCACTTTCTCAGCCTCGGTAGTGAAATATAAGTGTTTCTCGCAATACACGTAACATTTCCGTACTTAAGTGGCTGTTTAAGTGTTCTAAGTAAGCTGGTGAGTCTTTGATAAGTAGCCATTTTAAGTTGTTTTAAGACATTTTTGGTTGTTTTTTTATTCTTATTGTTTTTCTCGTTTTTTTAATCTTTATTCTGTTGTTTTCCTGTTTTTTTTATTTTATTGTTGTTTTAAGACATTTTCAGCTTGCATTTCGTGTTTTGAGGTGTTTTTTTTTTTTTTGTGATTTATCTCGTGTTTTGTCTTATTTCTTGTTTTTATTCACTTATTTTCCTGTTTTTCTTCTTTATTCTCTTATTAATTCCTGTTTTATTTTTATATTCTCGTCACGGCTCGATTATACACATTTAACATCTCCCTCCTTTATCCACGTCTGTTTCTACACTTCCTCATACTTATCGGCGTCCTCTCCTCTTCCTCTTCTTCGGTATCGTGTTTTCTTACTCGTTTTTCGGTGTTTTTTTGGTGTTTTTTAGTGTTTTTCCTGGACACTCGACGGTTGGCAAGCTCACATGGCTTTTGTTGTTGTTTACATGTCTCTGTCTCGGTCTGGGTCTTGGTCTCTGTTTTATCGACATCGTTAATTTCATACTCAGTTTATCTTTATTGTCGTTTATAGTTATTTTCTCTTCTATTAATTATTTTCTTTTGTTTTACTGTGTTTTATTTATCGCAACTTGGTTTATTTGTTTGTTAAGTATCTTTTTTTTTTTTTTTTTGTCTGTGGTCTCAGTTTTATCGACATCGTTCATTTCATACTCAGTTTATCTTTATTGTCGTTTATAGTTATTTTCTCTTCTATTAATTATTTTCTTTTGTTTTACTGTTTTATTTATTGCAGCTTGGTTTATTTGTTTTTAAGTTTTTTTTTTATTTATTTTCTGGGTCTCTATTTTATCGACATCTTTCATTTCATACTCAGTTAATCTTAATCGTCGTTTATAGTTATTTTCTCTTCTATTAATTATTTCCTTTTGTTTTACTGTTTTATTCATCGCAACTTGGTTTTATTTGTGTTTTAAGCCTCTTTTTTTTCTTTGTTTAAGTCTGCTGGTGTGGGTCTTCATTTATCGATATTGTACATTATTGTACCCAGTTACTTAATCTTATCTTCACCCTTCTCTTTTTATGTCTTATCTAATACAACTGTGCTTATTAGAGATTTAACGTTATTTCTATTATTTTTTTACTTATTTGTAATTTTCCACGGATATAAACAAATATTTCAAAAGGAAGACAAGAAAATGGTATACCGATAAATTTATTAACATTTATGGCTTAATACAAATAAATTAGACCATATCTTATAAAATCAACTTAAAATTCAATAGGCAACCTTCCAGTAAACAAAAATTAACGTTATAGTAACTTAATAATAATAATAATAATAATAATAATAATAATAATAATAATAATAATAATAATGGTACTTATATAATGAATAGTAATAATTTTAAGTAAGGTATTTAAGTATAAGGCACTTGAGATCGTTAAATAAGTGTGTGTGTGTGTGTGTGTGTGTGTGTGTGTGTGTGTGTGTGTGTGTGTGGTCACAACCCCAAAAGAACAATTTATAAGAGAATATTTGCATTACAGCTCCATCAACAAACAACAATAATAACAATAACAATCTCTCTCTCTCTCTCTCTCTCTCTCTCAGTCCTCGTCCACACCTGTGTCCATAAAATCTAGGAAGGCTTTCCGAACTTCCCTTGGCATTGCACTGGAAGAGAGAGAGAGAGAGAGAGAGGCTGGGAGGGACTGGGAGAGGAAAAAAACATACTGGGAGAGACTGGGAGGGGCTGGGAGAGGTTGGGAGACAGCTGGGAGAGGGGTAAACAAGCTGGGAGGAGCTGGAAGAGGGAGAAATAAGCTGAGAGAGGTGGGGAGAGAGCTGGGAGAGAGCTGGGAGAGGGAAAAACTTATTGGGAGGAGCTGGGAGAGGGAGAAATAAGCTGGGAAGAGGCTGGGAGGGGCTGGGAGAGGGAGAAACAAGCTGGGAAAAAACTTGCTGGGAGAGGCTGGGAGGGGCTGGGAGAGGGAGAAACAAGCTGGGAGAAGGCTGGGAGAGGCTGGGAGAGGCTGGCAGAGACTGGGAGGGACTGGGAGAGGCTGGGAGGAACTGGGAGAGGCTGGGAGAAGCTGGGAGAGGCTGGGAGAGGCTGGGAGAGAAAACAAAATATAAAAACACACACACATACACACACACACACAGAGAGAGAGAGAGAGAGAGAGAGAGAGAGAGAGAGAGAGAGAGAGAGAGAGAGAGAGAGAGAGAGAGAGAGAGAGAGAGAGAGAGAGAGAGAGAGAGAGAAAGAGAGAAAGAGAGAAAGCGATTAAGAGAAAAAGAGACAGAGAAAGAGAAAAAGAAAGAGAAAGAAAGAGAGAAAACACACACACACACACACACACACACACACACACACACACACACACACACACACTCACTTGACAAGCCAGTGGCCATAGAAATCCTTCCTTGGGACACAGATGACCTCTTCCCCTCTCCTGACCCCCTCGATGACCTGGGCTGCACACTGGCTGGGGGAGGTCACAGGGTTCAGCGATGGGAACCTGAGGGGGGGGGCGGGGGTAGAGGTCAGGTCATTGGAGGTCACACGACAAAGAGGAAGTGAATTTTTGTTGCTTTTTGTTGGTTTTGATTTGTGATGTGATTTTCTCTCTCTCTCTCTCTCTCTCTCTCTCTCTCTCTCTCTCTCTCACCTGATGCGCGGGTGCTGGGCCAGGCCGGTATCCACGACAAACGGATAAACGGACGTCACCTGGATGTCCGGATGGCGTTTGGCGTACCTTAGTTCCTCCGTCAGACCTTCCATTAATCCTGGGGAGGGAGGAGTGGGGGAGAGGGAGAGGGAGAAGGGGAGGGAGAGGGAAGGGAAGGGAAGGGGAGAAGAGAGGAGAGGAGAGGAGAGGAGAGAGAGAATAAAGAAACTGGATTAGAAATGTACACACACACACACACACACACATTCCCAAAAACATGCAAAACACCCCAAAACATCCCAAAACACATCAAAAACATCTCAAAAATACTCAAAAATACTGCAAAACACACCCAAAACACACCAAAACACTCCCAAGCAGCCCAAAACACACCCAAAACATAAAAACACACCAAAACACACCAAAACACAGTAAAACACCCAAAACACACCAAAACACACTAAAACACCAAAACACACACTAAAACACCCCAAAACACCCCAAAACATCCCAATTTCAACACCACACACCCTCTACACACCCCTGACACACTCATAGACACACCCCACACCTCTCCCTGTCACTCTCACTCTCTCTCACCTCTCACAGCGAACTTGGTGGCACAGTAAGGGACTAGATTGGAGGTAGGGACCAGGCCAGCAATAGAAGACAGTGCGACAATTTTGCCTCTTCCTGCCTTAATGAAGCTTGGCAGCCACTCTTGCAGGAGCTGGGAGAGTGTGGGAGAGGTAGGGGAGTCAGTGAGAGGGAGTGAGAGGGGCTGGGAGAGATTGGGAGGGGCTGGGAGAGGCTGGAATGAGCTGGGAGAGGTTTGAAAGAGAAGTAGTACATGAAAGTAATGTTGTGTGTGATTGAGTGTGTTTGGGGGAGTGTGGGAGAGTGTGGGAGGACTGGGAGTGTGTGGGAGAGGTGGAAAAATCAGTGAGAGGAGCTGGGAGAGGCTGGAAGAGACTGGGAGAAGCTGGGAGAGATTTGAAAGAGATAAAACTTGGCAGATGAAAGTTATGATGTTGTGAGTGTGTTTGGGAGAGTGTGGGAAGGTTATGAGTGTGTGGGAGTGTGTGGGAGAGGTGGAAAAATCAGTGAGAGGGGCTGGGAGAGGCTGGGAGAGTCTTAAAAGGGCAATAAGAGGTGATAGAACGCAAAAAAAAACAAACCACTGACCCAAAACTGCGCAAACACGTTGACTCGAAACACACCAACGACGTCATCCGGTGTGTGTTTCAAGAAGGGTTTGCACGGCATCACACCAGCATTGTTCACCAGCACTGTTACCTCACCAACCTCCTCCCGAACCTGTGGGGGGGGGGGTAGGGTGATTATTTATTTATTCTTTTAATGGAAGAGGGAAAGCTGCCGAGGGCAAAAAAATATTAGAATTACAGTTTTCCTAAAAGATATGAAAGAATTAGTCAAAATTGAGGGAGAAATGTGTTGACATCTCACTCTTAAATGAAGTGAAGTGGTAGGAAGGTGGAGACACAGAAGCAGGCAGGGAGTTCCAGAGTGTGCCAGGGAAAGG
>NC_059255.1:5055247-5065247 GCF_017591435.1 Portunus trituberculatus | reverse complement strand
CAGCGCCACAGCAGCACAGCAAAGTCACACAGCAGCAGGACATACTGGTACACAATCATTATTATTTCCAGCATTGTCTGTGGGGGAAAGGGAAGTTAGGAAGGGAAGGTTTAGGTTGTTGGGTGTTAGGAAGGTTTAGGGTTGTTGGGTAAGTTAGGAAGGTTTAGGGTTGTTGGGTAAGTTAGGAAGGTTTAGGGTTAAGTTGGGTAAGTTAGGAAGGTTTAGGGTTAAGTTGGGTAAGTTAGGAAGGTTTAGGGTTAAGTTGGGTAAGTTAGGAAGGTTTAGGGTTAAGTTAGGGTAAGTTAGGAAGGTTTAGGGTTAGGTTTAGGTAAGTTAGGAAGGTTTAGGGTTAAGTTAGGTAAGTTAGGAAGGTTTAGGGTTAAGTTGGGTAAGTTAGGAAGGTTTAGGGTTAGTTAGGTAAGTTAGGAAGGTTTAGGTTAAGTTGGTAAGTTAGGAACGTTTAGGTTAAGTTAGGATAAGTTAGGAAGGTTTAGGGTTAAGTTGGGTAAGTTAGGAAGGTTTAGGGTTAAGTTGGGTAAGTTAGGAAGGTTTAGGGTTAAGTTGGGTAAGTTAGGAAGGTTTAGGGTTAAGTTGGGTAGGAAGGTTTAGGGTTAAGTTGGGTGTTAGGAAGGTTTAGGGTTGTTGGGTAAGTTAGGAAGGTTTAGGGTTTAGGAAGGTTTAGGGTTAAGTTAGGAAGGTTTAGGTTAAGTTGGTTAAGTTAGGAAGGTTTAGGGTTAAGTTGGGTAAGTTAGGAACGTTTAGGGTTAAGTTAGGATAAGTTAGGAAGGTTTAGGGTTAAGTTGGGTAAGTTAGGAAGGTTTAGGGTTAAGTTGGGTAAGTTAGGAAGGTTAGATTAAAGTTTAGGGTAAGTTTGGTTAGGTTAGGGTGAGTTAGGGAAGGTTAGATTAAATTTTAGAGTAAGTTAGGAAGGTTAGCATAAGTTAGGAAGGTTAGATTAAAGTTTAAGGTAAGTTTGGTTAGGTTAGGGCATGTTAGGAAAGATATGGGTAAGATTAGGAAAGATTTGGTTAGGTTAGGGAAAGTTTTGTTAGGTTAAGGAAAAAATATTAGGGAACACACACACACACACACACACACACACACACACACACACACACACACACACACCAAAATTTCCTTGTGTTTTAAAATATGGAATAAATACAAACACATAAATAAAACACCAAAAAAACACCTTGAGACCCAAAAAACACATAAAAAACACTAGATAACACACACACACACACACACACACACCAAGTCACCAATTTTACAAGGCTGGAAAATTTTGGAGCCCCTGCAAGAAAAGTTTTATAATTTTCCCTCACCACTCCCTTATTGGTGCGTTGTGGGTGTGTTCCTTGGTGTTGCGAGTGGGTCAATGGTGTAGCTTGGTGTTATCAGCCTTGCATTAGTCACGGTCAGTCTGTGTCCAAAGATAAAGATAAGAAAATGAGGTGGGGTTATCAGCTTAATGGCGCAAGCTTACAGACACCTCTTCATATTTTAGCTTCTCATTTGTCTATTTATGCATTTTAAGCCTTCTATTTTATGTCAACCCTTCCTATATCCTCTGTCTTGATGTTGACTGGCTTATATCACTCAGTCTAGCCTCTGTCGCGAGATTAAAGCTAAAATAAAAAGCTTAATGACGCAAACTTTTATACACACACACACACACACATTCCATATTTTACCTTCTAATTTGTCTATTTATGCATTTTAAGCCTCCTATTTTATGTCAAGCCTTCCTATACCCTCTACCTTGGTGTTGACTGGCTTACATCACTCAGTCTAGCCTCTGTAGGAAGATTAAAGCTAAAAACAGTGATGAGATTTGAAGTTTACGACGAGAAAGTTACAGACATCGGCTTACTTTCTTTACCTGTCACTCAGTTATCTAAGCATTCTAAGCCTCCATCTTTATTTCAAGCCTTCCTATATCCTCTATCTTGGTGTTGACTGGCTTATATCACTCAATTTAGCCTCTGTCGCGAGATAAAAGCTAAAATATATGACAAGATTTCAAGTTCACGGATAGAAAGTTACCGACATAAGCTACATTTTTGTCTCTCATTCAGTTATTTAAGCATTCTAAGCCTCCATCTTTATTTCAAGCCTTCACTTATCCTCTACCTTGGTGTTGACAGGCTCACACCACTCAGTCTAACCTCTATGCTGAGATAAAAAGCTAAAAAATAAGACGAGATTTCAAGTTTACGGCGAGAAAGTTAGGGACAGCTTATTTTTTCTCTCTCATTCAGTTATTTAAGCATTCCAAGCCTCCTATTTACTGTTATTTATTGTCAAGTGGTGTTTCTAAGTATGGATGGTCATATATCACCATTTACTAGTGTGTGGCGTGAGAAAATTAAGGATAAACAAGAGATGGGCATAGAATATCAAGTTTACGGCGAAAGTTAATGACACCAGCTTACATTTTTCTCTCTCATTCAGTTATTTAAGCATTCTAAGCCTCCTACTTACTGTTATTCATTGCTAAGTGGTGCTTCTAAATATGGATAGTCTTATATTTAACCTTACTAGTGTGTGGCGTGAGAAAATAAAAGAAAACAAGAGATGGGTACAGAATATCAAGTTTACGGCGAAAATTAATGACACCAGCTTACATTTTTCTCTCTCATTCAGTTATTTAAACATTCCAAGCCTCCTATTTACTGTTATTTATTCCAAAGTGGTGTTTCTAAGTATGGATGGTCTTATTATTAAACCTTATTAGTGTGTGGCGTGAGAAAATGAAGGATAAACAACAGGTGGGCAGGGACTCACCGCCAGGCCACTCTCAGCTGATGGAGACGGTGGTGGTGGTGGTGACATGTGCTGCTGACGTCACTGTAAACAAAACACACACACACACACACACACACACTAAATAATAATGATTGATTGATTGATACATTTATTGTTGAATTAATAAATAATTACAACAAAGGAGGAGGATGGGCCTTGCCACCCCCCCTCCCCCCAGGGCAAAGACTTAAGGTTAAAGTATCACAGAAATAACTCTGGACAGTATACACAACAAGAACACAAGTATTTCAATAAATAAATACACATATTGCACACCTTATTGCCTAAGACATCCTACAGTCTGGGAGCAAACTGAGGATATTCCCTGAGTATTTCCCTCAGGGTGGCAGAGTCTAGGAGATGGTCAATGAGGCTGTACAAGTCATGCTGACCTTGTGGCCTAAATTTAGCAATGAGAGGACATTCCATGATATAGTGACGCAGAGTGTGTCCCCTTGGTGCAGCACACAGCACACACCAGGAGAAGCACTGACTTCCCAAAAGTATTTGTAGCCTAATCTGAGCCTCATTGCCACCCTGTCATGTGATGCAGTGTGTCTCCCGTAGGTGTAAGCACAGCTCTGGGAGACACGTGCATAGTGAAGACTAGTGCTACTGCCCCTATGGCAACAAAGCTCCAACTGATCACTAATGCTACTTTGTACAAAGTCCTTAATGCTACTCTTAACATAACCCAGAGTGTACTCAGTGCCAGGGTCCACTGTGTCATCTTGTAGGGCACACTGAGCAAGGTGGTCTGCTTTTTCATTTAGCGGATACCCACATGAGAGGGTATCCAGATGAAATGGACCGTGGCACCGGCACCTTCTAGGGCGTGGATGAGATCAAGACACTTATTAACTAGATCACAGTCCATGAGGGAGGTGGATTGAAGGGCGTACAATGCAGCCTGACTGTCAATAAAGAAATATACATTCTTATGAAGAGGCGCCACAATGTGGAGCGCCTCCAGAACAGCATACAGTTCCGCTCTAGTGGAAGACATGGGTGCAGGGAGCCGCCTGGAAACCTCAGTGTCAGTGTAGAGACTGGCAGAGATGTAGTCACGGGACACGGATGAACAGCCCACATCCAGACCTGCTGCCATTGACTCACCCATCACAATAAACATGAATAGCCTCAACGTGTGGCTACTTGAACAATTTAGTCATGAACATGTCTTGCAGCACATGAGGGAGCCAGTCCCTCTTGGGCTGATGCAGTAACAAAACAAGGTAAACAGCAACACCATAATGAAAAACAAGGCAACACCACCACCACCATCACCACCAGTAACAAATAAAATAGGTCTATAGCCTCAGCCGTCTCCTCTATAGGCCTATCATCTTATTTTTTCCCTTTAGTTAGTCTTAATATTTCAGTTTTAACCTGACACACACAAAAATATCAAATGAACTTCCAAAGGCGCGAAATTCAACTCGGTCAGCTGGTGAGGCTGGCGTGTGTTCATGTGTTTTGGTGATTATTTAGTTAGTTTAGCCTCGTCACCAGCTGTCCTTGTGTGTGAGTGGTGCCTCGTGAGTCCTCCTTCACGCCAGCTGGTCAAATATCACCACTGCGGTCTGTGTTACGTGTGGTGAACTGGTTTAATAAAGCCGGGGTGAGCTGTGGGAGTCTAGCTGACTGATTGACTTACTCACCTTCTCACACTCACCACACAGCTTAACACACTCACCACGCACACTCACACACCGCCCACAACTCCTTTCTACACATATCACTACAGAAAAGGCCTCAACACACACCAAAACACCCAAAATATTGATAAATAAAGACGAGGACGGCTGGCTAGCTGGCTGACTCACCCCTCTCATATTTCTCCTTCTCACACTCACCACACACCTTAACACACTCACCACGCATACCCACACACCGCCCACCACTTCCATCTACACAAATCACCACATAAAAGGCACCAACACACACCAGAACACTCAAAATATCGGTAAATAAAGACGAGGATGGCTGGCTAACTGGCTGACTCACCCCTCATATATTTCACCTTCTCACACTCACCACACACCTTAACACACTCACCACGCACACTCACACACCGCTTACCACTTCCATCTACACATACCACCACAGAAAAGGCCTCAACACACACCAAATAACGAGGAAGGCTGGCGGGGCGGCGGCGGCTCATCAGGGACCTAGCTGATGACGTCACATCCGGGGCTTGATGACGTCACGGGCGGTGGTTTTATACATAACATAACATAACATAAATAATAGGATAACGCAGGGCCACCAGGGCCCATCTAGGTTATCCTGTATCAGTCGCACAGCGACCTCGTCATCAGTACTTAAAGATACACTTACAAGTACACAATACATTATATACTAATTCTAAATATTTGGCCCATTAACAGGGCTAAGTCCTGCAGCGAATTCCTCTACAATCTGTGATCCCCATACATGGGGATCATGTCTTGTTTAACTATAGTAAATTTCTTATAAAAACTATCATGCAGCGCTATACATAATTATAAATCTAATAAATTTAAGTGCTTATCTAATCTGTTTTTAAACATTGTCAAACTAGTGGCAATGCATTCCAGAAGTCTACCACCCTATGACTAAAGAAATATTTTCTTATATCTAACCTGCAGCCTTGCTTTCTAATCTTCCTGCCATGATTTCTAGTCCTACTTCCCTCCTCTAAGGTAAAGAAAGATCTCACATCTATGTAGTTTGTATCTGAGAACATTTTAAATAACTCTATCATATCCCCTCTTATACATCTCCTCTCAAATGAAAACATGTTTAATTCCTTTAATCTATCTCTATACTCCAGGCGCTTTAATGCTGGTATCATCCTAGTTGCTCTGAACTGCTTCTAACATGTTGATATCCTGCCTATAGTGGGGTGACCAGGCCTGTATGCAATACTCTAAATACGAAGGTGCATTACGTATATAAAACGAAAAATGACCCCTCGAAAAACTTAAGCTAGCTCGGAATGCTTTCTATATTTGGAATTACTGTATTTTGTAACTACGTTCTGCAATGAAAAGTTACACGAAGCTTTAGTGGTTGTAAAGAAAATCCCGTTGAAAAGTATGAAAAAATGTTGCAAAATTGAAGGAGTTAGAAAAGTATTATAAAACCCGCGAATTTGAATCATTAAGACTTCAAACAACTTTTAAAGACGTGAACTCTGTCTCGAAGTAACCGAAGCTCAGTTAGAAGGTGAAATAGAAGACAAGGTACGAAGGTGTTGAAGTATAAAACCGTACACTTCACGAGACTGCCAATCCTTCTAATGACCACTAACTCATACAAACACACCAGCGATGAACTTAAAACCTCGTAAACTAATTTTTGAAAACCTTAAAATTTACCTCGAACCTTGAATAAAGAAAAGCAAAACTTGGGCATGAAAATTTACAGAAAAAAACGAAACTTTAGTACAAAAAACGTGGAAAATCACCGTATTTCACTGCACTGAAGGACGAAACACGCTTAGAACACAACAAACTACTTCCACGAACACTAAAACACAACTTGGAACTCAAAATAAAGCCGTGAGAGGGAATAAATAAAAGATCTCTGTGGACGGGTAAGGGGCCCGTGATGTCACCAGCAAGGTCCCGGATGTGCCGCCGCCTCCGTCCCGCTAGTCGTTTTCTTCCTTATTTACCGATATTTTGAGTGTTTTGGTGAGTATTGGTGCCTTTCCTGTGGTGGTGTGTGTAGATGGAGTGGTGGGCGGTGTGTGAGAGTGCGTAGTGAGTGCTTTAAGGTGTGTGGTGAGTGTGAGAAGGAGAAATATGAGAGGGGTGAGTCAGCCAGCCAGCCGTCCTCGTCTTTATTTATCGATATTTTGAGTGTTTTTGGTGTGTGTTGGTGCCTTTTATGTGGTGATTTGTGTAGATGGGAGTGATGGGCAGTGTGTGAGTGTGCGTGGTGAGTGTGTTAAGCTGTGTGGTGAGCATGAGAAGGTGAGTAAGCCAGCCAGCCAGTCTCCCGCAGTTCACCCCGGCCTTATTAAACCAGTTCACCACACGTAACACAGACGACAGTGGTAATATTTGACCAGCTGGCGTGAAGGGGGACTCACGAGACACCACTCACACACAAGGACAGCTGGTGACGAGGCTAAACTAACTAAATAATCACCAAAACACATGAACACACGCCAGCCTCACCAGCTGACCGAGTTGAATATCGCGGCTTTAAAAATATTCATAACAGCTGATTTGATAATATTTCGCTGTGTGGGATTACGTTATAGCCTTTACAACGAATACTTTACCATAAAAATTACGTTAAAAATAAAATATCACCATTAAAACACCAGAAAAACCCAAAAAATGTAAATAAATAGGAAAAATAAAAAAGAAATTGTGACTCGCGGGTCAGCAACACTGAAGTAAACAAACCGAGTCACAGAAGGAGAGGAGATAGAAAAAAGTGAATAAACGAAGGAAATAGAGCAGAGAGAAGAACAGGAGGAAGTAGAGAGGAGCAGGAGGAGTAGCAGAAGTAGGAAAGGCGTCCTGGTAGCGGTAAATAAGGTGAGGGAGGTGAAATAAGGGTTTAAATACGGCACGGCTGGGTTGTTGACTTGCTGCAATGACGAGAGAGAGAGAGAGAGAGTGTGTGTGTGTGTGTGTTTTGGGGGTATATTAGAGTAAGTGTGTGTCTGTGTGTGTTTGCAGTTCAGTCAGTCAGCTATTTCCTACTTCACAACAACAAAAAATGCCAAAAAATACTTAAAATAAATAAATAATTGTCACTAGTGAAGATGTGTGGTCCATAATGTGTGTGTGTGTGTGTGTGTGTGTGTGTGTGTGTGTGTGTGTGTGTGTGTGTGTGTGTGTGTGTGTGTTGCAAGTTTAGCAGACACCCCAGAACACGCCCTTAATATCCCTAACCACATTCCTAACTTAAGAAACACATTCCTAACACAATTAACCCCTTCAGTACTGGGACACATTTTTACCTTGAATTTGTGTACCATTAGACCATTTTATTGACATTAGCAAGGGTGTATGGAGGGCAGAAGATTAATGGCCACAGTCTTCACTATTTTAACCCCTTCTGTACTGGGACACATTTTTACCTTGAGATTTGTGTGCCATTAGACCATTTTATTGACATTAGCAAGGGTCTATGGAGGGCAGAAGATTAATGGCCACAGTCTTCACTATTTTAATCCCCCACATGAGTTTCTGAAGCTGTAGAAAGTCACCAAATAGTCACCACAAGGAATATGGAGACTCATGTTTTTAGGGCATTTTAAAACAGTTTGGCATGTTTTATAGCAGTGTTGAAGTGGTGTAGAGGTGTTATAGCAGTGTTGAAGTGGTGTTAGGGGTGTTATAGCAGTGTTGAAGTGGTGTAGAGGTGTTATAGCAGTGTTGAAGTGGTGTAGAGGTGTTATAGCAGTGTTGAAGTGGTGTTAGGGGTGTTATAGCAGTGTTGAAGTGGTGTAGTGGTTACAACAAAGGGGATATGAGCAAAATTTTTTAAACGCAGCCCTAACACACCAAAACACCCCTAAACACTCAAGAACACACCAAACACCCCAAAATACATCAAAACACCCCAAAATACACTGAAACACACCCAAAACACACTAAAACACACCAAAACACCCTAAAACACACCAAAACACACCAAAACACACCCAAAACATACTGAAACACCTCAGAACACACCCAAACACAACCAAAACACCATAGAACACACCCTAAACACATTCCTAACATGCCTAACATTAATCTCCCCCCCCCCAGATAACCACATCTAACTGAAGTACAAGAAAAACAAGACAATCAAAACAAGAATCAAGCAAATCAAGAGAAAATTGAGTGAAACGAGATCTAAATTAAGCCACCAAGCCAGCCTTAAGCCACAAACCCACAAACCCAGCCAAAATTAAGCCACTAAGCCACAAACCCAGCCTCAAAACAAGAGAAAATTAACTCAAACAAGCCAGTAAACCAATGCATGCACTAAGCCACTGAACAAGCCACTAAGCCCAAATTAAGCCACTCAAAACAAGCCTCAAAACAAGAGAAAATTAACTCAAACAAGCCAGTAAGCCCAAACCAATGCACTAAGCCACTGAACAAGCCACTAAGCCAGCCCAAATTAAGCCAGTAAACTCAAAAAACAACAAAAACAACCTCAAAACAAGAGAAAATTAACTCAAACAAGCCACCAAGCCAGTAAGCCCAAACCAATGCACTAAGCCACTGAACAAGCCACTAAGCCAGCCCAAATTAAGCCAGTAAACTCAAAAAACAACAAAAACCTCAAAACAAGAGAAAATTAACTCAAACAAGCCACCAAGCCAGTCCAAGCCAGTAAGCCCAAACTAATGCACTAACCCAGCCAAAATCAAGCCAGTAAACTCAAAAAACAACAAAAACAACCTCAAAACAAGAAAATTAACTCAAACAAGCCACCAAGCCAGTAAGCCCAAACCAATAAGCCACTGAACAAGCCACTAAGCCAAATTAAGCCAGTAAACTCAAAAAACAACAAAAACAACCTCAAAACAAGAGAAAATTAACTCAAACAAGCCACCAAGCCAGTCCAAGCCAGTAAGCCCAAACTAATGCACTAACCCAGCCAAAATCAAGCCAGTAAACTCAAAAAAACAACAAAAACAACCTCAAAACAAGAAAATTAACTCAAACAAGCCAGCAAGCCACTAAACCAAACCACCAACCCATCCCAAGCCAGCAATGGACTCCCAGCTTCAGTTTGATGGCAAGTTACTGGGTCTGGTGGACACGGCCTGGCTTCTGGACCGACTGCCTAGTGATGACATTGCAGTACCAGTCCAGGAGTTGCCAGATCCTGAACCAGATACTGCTACTCCCAACCAGACACTCAGACAGCAGGAACACAAGTGGGGTGACCTTGTGCTCTCCAACCTCACTGACACACAGGGACAGAATGCTGCTAGTTAGGTTAGGGGGTTAGAATAGGGTAGGGTGTGTTAGTGGGTGTGTTTTGGGGTGTTTGAGTGTGTTTTGAGTGTGTTTTGGGGGTGTTTTGGGGTATTTCAGTGTGTTTGGGGGGTGTTTTGGGGATGTTTGAAGTGTTTTGGGGTGTTTGAGTGTGTTTTGGGGTGTTTTGGTGTGTTTAGGTGTGTCTTGGGGGTGTTTTGGGGTATTTGAGTGTTTGAGTGTGTTTTGGGGTGTTTGAG
>NC_059255.1:5035247-5040247 GCF_017591435.1 Portunus trituberculatus | reverse complement strand
TTAACATTCTTTAAGCTTGCTGGCGTGGGGTCAAAGGTCACCACCGTGGTCAGGAATGGCCCCGGGGGAATGGAGGCGGGCGGGCGGGGCGGGGCTGGGCACGGGTCTGGGGCGAGAGAGAGAGAGAGAGAGAGAGAGAGAGAGAGAGAGAGAGAGAGAGAGAGAGAGAGAGAGAGAGAGAGAGAGAGAGAGAGAGAGAGAGAGAGAGAGAGAGAGAGAGAGAGAGAGAGAGAGGAGGTTTAGTGTGTTTTCAGAAGGGAATAGTAGGAATATCATGGGTGAGAGAGAGAGAGAGAGAGAGAGAGAGAGAGAGAGAGAGAGAGAGAGAGAGAGAGATTTAATGATGATGATTATAGTTTAGTTGTTTATCTCTCTCTCTCTCTCTCTCTCTCTCTCTCTCTCTGATTAATTTAGTTGAAGTGTAAGATAACCAATGACTCCTCCTCCTCCTCCTCCTCCTCCTCCTCCTCCTCCTCCTCCTCCTCCTCCTCCTCTTCTCCTCCACAACACTCCACTTCTCCAGTCATAACATGGAAGAAGCTCCTCCTCCTCCTCCTCCTCCTCCTCCTCCTCCTCCTCCTCCTCCTCCTCCTTCAGTGTGTCTTCAAGAACAATGTAACAGAGGAAAGAAAAGATGTTCTTCAAGGAGGAGGAGGAGGAGGAGGAGGAGGAGGAGGAGGAGGAGGAGGAGGAGGAGGAAGAGGAGAAGGAGCAGAAGGAGAATTTAAGAGTCATGTCTTCTTCCTCCTCCTCCTCCTCCTCCTCCTCTCCTCCTCCTCCTCCTCCTCCTCCTCCTCCTCCTCCTCCTCCTCCTCCTCTTATTCTTTTTCCTTGCCTTGAAATTCTCTTCATTATTAACAATTATTATTATCATTATTATTATTATTATTATTATTATTATTATTATTACAGCAATTATCTCTTTCTCTTCTTATGACAGGTTCTTCTTCCTCCTCCTCCTCCTCCTCCTCCTCCTCCTCCTCCTCCTCCTCCTCCTCCTCCTCCTCCTCTTCTTCTTCTTCTTCTCCTTCTCTTGATGATGATGATGATGATGATGATGATGATGATGATGATGATGATCTTTCCAGCAATGAAGGTGAGGTCAGAGGGTGACCCGCGCGCTGACCCCCCTAACTTGGAATTTCTGAAGGTGAGTAGAGCTATCTTTATTCTCTCTCTCTCTCTCTCTCTCTCTCTCTCTCTCTCTCTCTCTCTCTCTCTCTCTCTCTCTCTCTCTCTCTCTCACACATATACTCTCTCTTTTCTCTTCCTCTTACATATTTTTTTTTCTCTCTCTCTCTCCTACTTACACTAAATTTAACTCTCTCTCTCTCTCTCTCTCTCTCTCTCTCTCTCTCTCTCTCTCTCTCTCTGGGCGGGTAACAGACACCACCACCTTCCACAAATTTTAGGTGCGTTTTAAGGCGCCATATTGGAATGTGGCAAATGTGGTGAATGTGGTAAGGTATGTGGTTCTCTCTTCTTCTCTCTCTCTCTCTCTCTCTCTCTCTCTGTTAGGTATTTCTCTCCGTATCTTTTGTCTTATCTCTAAAAATTGCCGTTAATAGGAGAGAGAGAGAGAGAGAGAGAGAGAGAGAGAGAGAGAGAGAGAGAGAGAGAGAGAGAGAGAGAGAGAGAGAGAGAGAGAGAGAGAGAGAGGTATTTCCTCCTATAAACCCTCAAAAAAAAAAAAGGTATTTTTCTCTCACTAAGAAGGAAAAAATGAAAATAATAATAAAAAAGATCAAAATTTTAACAGGAAAATAAAAAAAATTAAGGAAAATATTTTAGGAAACTCATTTTTTAACATCGCTGGAGAAGAAAATGAGGAAAAAAAAACAATGATTTTCTTTTCATTTAGGAAGACAAATGTGAAAATATTGAAGGATATGAAAATTTTGCAGGAAAAAGAAGAAGAAAAAATTTTGAAAAGAACAAAAATTTAAGGAAAAAAGAAAAAACGGGAAGAAAATAAGGAAAATTTAGGAAAAGAAGGAAATTTTGCAGGAAAAGAAGAAAAGTTTGGAAAAGAAAAATTTTGGGAAAGAAAAATTTAAGGAAAAAAGAAAAAAAAATGCAGGAAAAGAAGGAAAAATTAGGAGCAGAAGGAAAATTTAGCAGGAAAACAAGAAATAGGGAAAATATTTTAGGAAACTCATTTTTTTAAGTCACAGAAGGAAGGGAAGAAGAAGAAGAAACAGAGACAAAGAGAGAGAAATAGAAATAAATAGATAAAGAGAGAAATAGAAAGATAAATAGAGAAATATAAATAAATAGAGAGAAATAGAGAGAAATAGGAATAAATAGAGAAATAGAAATAAAAAGAGAGAAATAGAGAGAAGTAGAAATAAATAGAGAAAAGAGAGAGAAATAGAAATAAAGAGAGAAATAGAGAAATACAAATAAACAGAGAGAAATAGAGAGAAATGAAATAAACAAAATAAAAAAAAAAACAGGAAGAGAGAAGAGGAGAGAGGAAGAGAGAGAGGAAGAGAGAAAGAAATAATAAAGAAAGGGAAGAAGAACAGAGATAAATGGAAACAGAAATTTGATAGTTAGAATAGGAGAGATAGAAGAGAAAAGAGAAGAAAAAGAGAAGAAAGAGAAGAGAGAGAGAGAACAGAAGAGAAGAGAAGAGAGAAAAAGAGAGAAAGAGAAAGAGAACAGAAGAAAAAACATAAGAAAGAAGGAATAAGAAGAAAAGAGAGAAAGAGAAGAGAGAGAGAGAGAAGAGAAGAAGAGAAAGAGAAGAAGAAATAGAAGAGAGAACAGGAGAGAGAAAGAGAAGAAGAGAAAGAGAGAGACAGAAAGAGAAAAGAGCGAAAGAGAAATAGAAGAAAGAGAAGAAGAGAGATAGAGAGAGAAAGAGAAGAGAGAACAGAAGAGAGAGAGAGAAGAGCGAAAGAGAGAGACAAAAGAGAGAGAAAAGAGAAAGAGAAAGAAAGAAAAGAAAAACAGGAGAGAGAAACAGAAAAAGGAAGAAAGGAAGAAAGGAAGAAAGAAAAAGAGGAAGAGAAAAACAGGAAGAAAGAGAAGATTGTGAAGGAAATAAGAGAAAAATTAATAAAAGTTGATAAATGGATAGAAGGAATAAATAATGTAAAAATGAAAAAAAAACAGGAAAAGAATGAAAACAAAACAAAAAAAAGAAAATATTAATAACCGTTTTCAAATTATTAAAACAACAATTTTTTCCCAAATATAAAAACAAATAAAATAAATAAAGAAAATAAATTAAAATAAACTAGAGAAATGGAACAATCTCTCTCTCTCTCTCTCTCTCTCTCTCTCTCTCTCTCTCTCTCTCTCTTTTCAACCAATCACGTGTCGTTATTTGACCTCCGTGACCTAATGGCGCGAGGTCACGAGGTCATGAGAGAGAGAGAGAGAGAGAGAGAGAGAGAGAGAGAGAGAGAGAGAGAGAGAGAGAGAGAGAGAGAGAGAGAGAGAGAGAGAGAGTAGGCCTATTCAGAACCAGGCAAGCTTCAGAAAGACACATAGGCTTACCGAGATGTCAAACTGTCAGAGAGAGAGAGAGAGAGAGAGAGAGAGAGAGAGAGAGAGAGAGAGAGAGAGAGAGAGAGAGAGAACTTAATCTCTCCTCTCTGTCTCTCTCTCTCTCTCTCTCTCTCTCTCTCTCTCTCTGTCAGAACACCTAACCTAACATTAACTTACACTAACTCTGTCCATATCTATCTCCTTTATCTCTCTTCTCATCTCTCTATCTCTTCTTCTTTCTCTTTCTCTTCACGTCCCATTGCCATTATTCAAAAACACTTGCTTCTCTCACTCCGACCATTTTAAAGGACCACAGAGACAATTGGCTGAGTTCTAAAGAGTATTTGTTCTGTTGGTAATGCAGAAAGCTTGTTCATTCGTCACTAGAATCACAGAAACACCCTTAAAAACATGTGTCACTTCAGTTACAGCCCAGAAACACCCTTAAAAAATTGTGTCACTTCAGCTAGAGCCCAGAAACACCCTTAAAAAAATTGTATCACTTCAACTAGAGCCCAGAAACACCCTTAAAAACTTGTGTCACTTCAGCTAGAGCCCAGAAACACCCTTAAAAACAGTGTCACTTCAGCTAGAGCCCAGAAACACCCTTAAAAACTTGTGTCACTTCAACTAGAGCCCAGAAACACCCTTAAAAACTTGTGTCACTTCAACTAGAGCCCAGAAACACCCTTAAAACTTGTGTCACTTCAACTAGAGCCCAGAAACACCCTTAAAACCCGTGTCACTTCAACTAGAGCCCAGAAACACCCTTAAAAACTTGTGTCACTTCAACTAGAGCCCAGAAACACCCTTAAAAACTTGTCACTTCAACTAGAGCCCAGAAACACCCTTAAAAACTTGTGTCACTTCAACTAGAGCCCAGAAACACCCTTAAAAACTTGTGTCACTTCAACTAGAGCCCAGAAACACCCTTAAAAACTTGTGTCACTTCAACTAGAGCCCAGAAACACCCTTAAAAACCTGTGTCACTTCAACTAGAGCCCAGAAACACCCTTAAAACCTGTCACTTCAACTAGAGCCCAGAAACACCCTTAAAAACTTGTGTCACTTCAACTAGAGCCCAGAAACACCCTTAAAAACCTGTCACTTCAACTAGAGCCCAGAAACACCCTTAAAACCCGTGTCACTTCAACTAGAGCCCAGAAACACCCTTAAAAACCTGTCACTTCAACTAGAGCCCAGAAACACCCTTAAAAACCTGTGTCACTTCAACTAGAGCCCAGAAACACCCTTAAAACCTGTCACTTCAACTAGAGCCCAGAAACACCCTTAAAAACCTGTGTCACTTCAACTAGAGCCCAGAAACACCCTTAAAAACCTGTGTCACTTCAACTAGAGCCCAGAAACACCCTTAAAACCTGTGTCACTTCAACTAGAGCCCAGAAACACCCTTAAAAACCTGTCACTTCAACTAGAGCCCAGAAACACCCTTAAAACCTGTGTCACTTCAACTAGAGCCCAGAAACAAAACTTAAAAAAAA
>NC_059255.1:5027747-5030247 GCF_017591435.1 Portunus trituberculatus | reverse complement strand
TGGTTTTGGATGCGTGGCCTCTATATTATGACCGTGTGTGTGTGTGTGTGTGTGTGTGTGTGTGTGTGTGTGTGTGTGTGTGTGTGTGTGTGTGTGTGTGTGTGTGTGTGTGTGTGTGTGTGTGTGTGTGTGTGTTTTGACGCGTTTTCTGCCCACAGCGGGGAGTTCCACCTGGGGTACACGCGGGAGTCGCTGTCCGGGGTGTCGTGGTACCAGCTGGTGCATCCTGACCACCTGCAGGAGGCACAGGCCAAACACCGCCTCAGTGAGTACTGTGTGTGTGTGTGTGTGTGTGTGTGTGTGTGTGTGTGTGTGTGTGTGTGTGTGTGTGTGTGTGTGTGTGTGCAGTGCCTCAGTGTGTGGCGCCGCGGCTACCTGACAGGGGCAGGGCGGGCTGCTAATGTGTTTATTGTGTGTTGCAGTCACCACGAGCGAGCAGGACCGCGCGTGCATCCTGCTGGTGCGGCTGCAGGCGGCGGGAGGCACGTGGCGCTGGGTGCACTGCGTCCTGCAGGTGAAGGACGCCACCGACTCCACCCACACGCAGCCAGCGGCAAGCGGCGCCGGCGGCGGAGGCGTTGGTGGTGGAGGAGGAGGAGGCGGCGGGGGCAGCCAGACTCAACAGACACAGCAGACACAGCAGCAGGCGACGCAGCAGCAGCAGCAGCAGCAGCAGCAGCACCAGTGATCGTGGCCACCAACCAGGTGGTGGGAGAGCGCGAGGCGGCGGTGCTGCGCGCCAACGCCTGGCTCTACCACTACTACACCGTGCACTCCAAGCTGCAGTACGGCCTCGCCTACGACGCCGCCGCCGCCCACGCCGCCGCGCACGCCGCCGCCACCGCCCACCGCGTGCACGCCTACTACCCGCCCGTCGTCACCTACCAGGTGGGTGGGGTGCCTGGCGCGGGGGGGCGGGGGGAGGGGTGGGCGTGACCTAGAGGGGGCGGCGCCCCACACCGCCTTGAGCTTTGCCAGTACTAACACAGCGCCTCCCGCAGGGCGACGCCGCCGCCGCCGCCGCCGCCGCCGCCGCCGCCGCCGCGCCCTACGTGGCCAACACCTCTCTGCCGCGGCCCACCTACCCGCAGCCCTACGCCGCCACGCCCGCCGCGGCGCCGCACCCGCTGTCCTCAGCCTATGCCGCGGCGCAGCTGCAGCACTACCATCATCACCACCACCACCACCACCACTACTCATCACGCCAGCAGCAGCAGCAGCAGCAACACCAGCACCAGCACCAGCAGCAGCACCACCACCACCACCCACAGACGCCGGCGCCAGGCGGCCTCGACTACCCCAGGGACGGCGCCCCCGCCTGGGGCTCTCCCGACGCGCCTGCACACACGCACGCCCACGCTGCTACCCTCGCGCCCGCACCAGCGCACCGCCCGGGCAAGAAGGGCTCCTCGCCCCTCACCTCGCCTCGCCGCTCGCCGCTCACGCCCGTGGCGGCGGCGGTGCCGGAGGGCGGCGGTGGCGTGGCGGTGGCTGCGCCCGTGGCGGTGCGAGCGGCGTCACGCGGGACACACAAGGGCGCGGCGTCGCCGGAGCCGAGGCCCGAGGCGCCCTGGAAGGCGTCGCCCACACAGGAGGTGCCAGAGTACCCGGACTTCTCCTACGTCACGCCGCCCTACCCCGCCGCCGCCACGCCCACGCCCACGCCCGCACACACGCCCACGCACACCAACACCAAGCTGCACGCCTTCACATTCGACGCCGCGCATGATCACCACGTGCCCGCCGGCCCGCACGACGCATGGTACTCACACACCTTCGTCAGGTAGCCTGCGCCGTCACCGCCGCCACACCACCACTACACCACATCACACGCCACCACACTGCACCTCCACCACCACACCGCCACAACACCACACCACACCACCGCTACCGCCACCACCACCACCACCACGACACTACACCACGTGTAGCACACATCCACACACACACACACACACACACACACACACACACACACACACACACACACACGGCTATTTGTGTGTGTGTGTGTGTGTGTGTGTGTGTGTGTGTGTGTGTGTGTGTGTGTGTGTGTGTGTGTGTGTGTCTGCATTATTAGTGTTATCGAGGGTAAATGTTGTTTGTAGTGTACATACGTAGTAGATGGGACCATTGTTAGTGTTATCCTGTGTGACGTGACGATGACGCAATGATGACACAATAATGATGATGACGATGATGACGATGACGACAATGACGATGAGGTGTACAGGTAAACATGAACTAAAACAAGTCATTCTTTCGTTCCTTTTAAGATAGAAACACAAGATAACACATGTAAATATCACACTCTTATTGCTTAAACACAAACTAACCTCGCTCTTCTTTTGAAACACACGGGAGGAGGAGGAGGAGGACTAGAAAGATAGGAAAAAGAGAGGAAGAAGAAGAAGAAGAAGAAGAAGAAGAAGAAGAAGAAGAAGAAGAAGAAGAAGAAGAAGAAGAAGAAGAAGAAGAAGAAGAAGAAGAAGAAGAAGAA
>NC_059255.1:5007747-5012747 GCF_017591435.1 Portunus trituberculatus | reverse complement strand
AGGGAGAGGGAGAGGAGAGAGGGAGAGAGGGAGAGGGAGGAGAGGGAGAGTAAAGTGAACAAACTGCGCTGAGAAGTGACCGCTCCCACGCCATCATTGACCTCCATCCACCTCCCAACACCTCCACTGGCTACGGCTTGCACTCACTTCAACACCCAATACACCCTTCCAAACACCATCCACCTACACCACACTCCTAACACACCTGCCTACACCCTTTCTACACCCTCACACCAAGTTACACGCCCCTGGGTTACTTATAAGATAGTGTAAAGTGCGTTTAAGTAAGGAGGTGTGAGTTCGGAGCGTGGCTAAAGACCAGGGTGAAGTGGTGATTATCTAAAACAGAGATTTCAGATGGAAGAATAACACTAACTTCATCGTCCTCTACACCCTTCCCTATTCACCCTATCTACACCCTGCTCCTAACACAAGTAGATGCACCCTTCCTACACCTTCACACCGATTTATAAGTGCCAGGGTGACTTAGAAGTGATAGAAAAGTGCGGTTAGGTATAAGTTTGTGTCTGGGAAGTTAAGGGATATTTGAGATGCGATCATAATACTCTGGTTAATTTATACATTATCGTCGCTAACTTAACGTCCTCTCTCTCTCTCTCTCTCTCTCTCTCTCTCTCTCTCTCTCTCTCTCTCTCTCTCTCTCTCTACCATTTTGGATTTTATTTGGTTCTTTAAGTATATTATTTCTATTAGCAATATTTTTAGTAGTAGTAGTAGTAGTAGTAGTAGTAGTAGTAGTAGTAGTAGTAGTAGTAGTAGTAGTAGTAGTAGTAGTAGTAGTAGTAGTAGTAGTAGTAGCACCACCACCACCACCACCACGACCATAAATAAATAAAGAATAAATAAATAAATAAAAATAAACAAAAATACAAGTAAAATTATCAAAGAAAACGATCGAGAGAAGAAAATTAAAAGGGAAGACTGAGATAAACTTAACTAAAGCGAGAGCGAGAGCGAGAGAGAGAGAGAGAGAGAGAGAGAGAGAGAGAGAGAGAGAGAGAGAGGAAGAGAAAAGGAAGAAGCGCAGATCGTGAGGGAAGGAAGAGGAGGAAGGGAGGGAGGGAAGGGGGGAAGGGGGAGAGAAGAAGAGCAATAATGACTCCTCAGCATCACTCTCTCTCTCTCTCTCTCTCTCTCTCTCTCTCTCTCTCTCTCTCTCTCACCGAAAAAAATTGATATTACCACGAAAAATAATAACTAATACTTTCTACGTGTGTGTGTGTGTGTGTGTGTGTGTGTGTGTGTGTGTGTGTGTGTGTGTGTGTGTGTGTGTGTGTGTGTGTGTGTGTGTGTGTGTGTGTGTGTGTGTGTGTGTGTGTGTGTGTGTGAGAAACTGGAAAACATTTAAATAGATACAAAAAAAAAAAATTGGATAAGGAAGAGGAAGAGGGAAAAGACTGAGGAGGAGGAGGAGGAGGAGGAGGAGGAGGAGGAGGAGGAGGAGGAGGAGGAGGAGGAGGAGGAGGAGGAGGAGGAGGAGGAGGAAGATGCTCGGACAAAGAAACGATATATTACTGACCATGTTTGATGTGGGTTATGGCTCTCTCTCTCTCTCTCTCTCTCTCTCTCTCTCTCTCTCTCTCTCTCTCTCTCTCTCAGTCTATTCTCTTCCTTATCTAATCTTTCTTAAATATTCAACAGCTACATCTCTCTCTCTCTCTCTCTCTCTCTCTCTCTCTCTCTCTCTCTCTCTCTCTAGTCACACCTGGTCTCGCTCTGTTTTCTCTCTCTCACTCTCTCTCTCTCTCTCTCTCTTCTCTCACACAAAGAGCATAAAGCGAGGGAGGGAGGGAGGAGGGAGGGAGAGAGGGAGAGGGGGAGGGAGAGAGGGGAGAGGTCAGGTAGGGTCATGGAGAGGAGAGAGAGGTCATGAGAGCAAAACTGTGAGAGAGAGAGAGAGAGAGAGAGAGAGAGAGAGAGAGAGAGAGAGAGAGAGAGAGAGAGAGAGAGAGAGAGAGAGAGAGAGAGAGAGAGAGAGAGAGAGAGAGAGAGAGAGAGAGAGAGAGAGAGAGAAAATAAGGAACAAAGAAACTGAAAAAATTAATTAAAAGAAAAATAACAAAATTTACAAAAAATATGAGAGAGAGAGAGAGAGAGAGAGAGAGAGAGAGAGAGAGAGAGAGAGAGAGAGAGAGAGAGAGAGAGAGAGAGAGAGAGAGAGAGAGAGAGAGAGAATAACACGCAATGACAGAATTACATATGTTCATTTAGAATTACAATTACGTGTGTGTGTGTGTGTGTGTGTGTGTGTGTGTGTGTGTGTGTGTGTGTGTGTGTGTGTGTGTGTGTGTGTGTGTGTGTGTGTGTGTGTGTGTGTGTGTGTGTGTGTGTGTGTGAAAAGATAATAAGAAAATAAACAAATAAAATAACAGCTAGTTTTTAAAATAATTGATTACAAAAACAAGAATTTTCCTTAAAAGTTTTGAAATCTTTCCTTTTTCCTTTTTTTCCTTTTTTTCGTTTTTTTTCTTCTTTTCTTCTTCTTTCTTCTTCATTATCTTTTTTTCATCTTCTTCTTCTTCTTCTTCTTCTTCTTCTTCTCCTTCTTCATCATCATCATCTTGTTTTTCTTCTTTTTTTCCTTTTCTTGTTCTTTCAAAAGCTTTCACCAGACAAATTCTCTCTCTCTCTCTCTCTCTCTCTCTCTCTCTCTCTCTCTCTCTCTCTCTCTCTCTCTCTCAAAATCCAGTATCTCTTTCTTCATTTTCTATTATTATTATTGCTGTTGTTGTTGTTGTTGTTTGTATTTGTAGAAACTTGTAAAGGAAGGAAAGAAACAGGTTAATCTCTCTCTCTCTCTCTCTCTCTCTCTCTCTCTCTCTCTCTCTCTCTCTCTCTTTTCAGATTTCTTGCCTTTAAAGGAGAGAGAGAGAGAGAGAGAGAGAGAGAGAGAGAGAGAGAGAGAGAGAGAGAGAGAGAGAGAGAGAGAGAGAGAGAGAGAGAGAGAGAGAGAGAGAGAGAGAGAGAGAGAGAGAGAGAGAGAGAGAGAGAGAGAGAGAGAGAGTTTAGTAGTAGGTCGAGAAAATTAGAGAGAAAAGTAGTAGTAGTAGTAGTAGTAGTAGTAGTAGTAGTAGTAGTAGTAGTAGTAGTAGTAGTAGTAGTAGTAGTAGTAGTAGTAGTAGTAGTAGTAGTAGTAGTAACAGGTACAAAATCTAAAGTCTTAAAAAAAAAACTATAAAAAGACAGAAAAACCCAAAAATTATCGGGTCTAGAATGGTCTGAAATGGTCTTAAAAATGGCTTCAAATTGTCTAAAATGGGATGAAATAGTCAGGAAATGTCCGAAATAGTTTGGAATGATCTGAAATGGTCTCAAATGGATTAATATGGTCTGGAATAGTGTAAAATGGTCTAAAATGTTCTGAAATGGTCTGAAATGGTCTAACAATTTTCTGAAATGGTCTAAAATGATCTGGAATGGTCTAAATATGGTCTCAAATAGTCTCAAATGGTCTGGAATTGTCTAAAATAGTCTAGAATGGTTTTGAATTGTCTATAAATGGTTATAAATAGTTTAAAACGGTCTGAAATCGTCCAAAATAGTGTAAAATGGTCTTAAATGGTTTGGAAATTTCTGGAATAGTGACAACAATAGTATGAATGTTAGTGGTGAGTCAAAAGGGAGCTTTATAGTAGTAGTAGTAGTAGTAGTAGTAGTAGTAGTAGTAGTAGTAGTAGTAGTAGTAGTAGTAGTAGTAGTAGTAGTAGTAGATATGAGGTAACACATCTTAATATAGAATAAGAGGTGATATGAACTCGCACATATAAACACACACACACACACACACACACACACACACACACACACACACACACACACACACACAGAAATGTGAAGCGGTTAGGTTGGCAACACTGCTGGTCAGCTCGCCTAAGTTCCCACGACCGCAGCTGACCTGCCGCCTCCGTTTTCTATAAGTGACTCTGACTTCGACCACGCGAACACACGTCTACCACACGCCACACTCACCACACGCACGCCACGCCCGCCACACGCCACCACACCCCTGTTATAGTGGTGTAGATGGTGTGGTGGTGGTGGTGGTGGTGTGTGGTGAGGCTGTGGTGGTGGTGTGGTGTGTGGTGAACGAGTGGTATAACTTATTGCAGGACTTGGCGGTGTTGGGCATGTGTGGTGGTGGTGGTGGTGGTGGTGGTGGTGGTGGTGGTGGTGGTGCCTTCATCATGAGCAGACCAGACGATACACTGGCCATGTTATGCTCCTAACTTTGCCCATAACCTGCACACACGCACACGCACACGCACACACACACATTTCATTACTACCTTCGCCTTCCTAACTTCACAAAAAAAAAATACAGTGTTCCTAACTTGAGAAATATTAACATAACTTCCTTTACAAATCATGGACTAAATTCGACGTTCCTAACCTTCATTTCTAAACCATTCCTAACTTTCAGGGTTTTAGAAGAGGAAAAGATATACATTATGATACTAATTTGATCCCAACTCACTATTCTACCAACTGTTATTCACGTTCCTAACCTGATTTCTATGTAACCTAGATGTGAAAGAGACGAGTTAATATTTCCTTCCTAACTTGATCCTAACTTTCTATTCTAACACTACAACACACCCAAGAATTCCTTACTAACTGCTACTGATGTTCCTAACCTGATATATGTTTACTAGGTGTGAAAAGAACATGGGTTATCATTTCCTTCCTAACTTGATCCTAACTTCCTATTCTAAAACAATGACACTACCAAGAACCCTTAACTAACTGCTATTAACGTTCCTAACCTGATATATATATGTTTCCTAGTTCTGAAAAGGACATGGGTTAGTATTTCCTTCCTAATTTGATCCTAACTTCCTATTTTAACACTATAAAGAAACTAGGAGCTCTTAATTAACTTATATTAATGTTCCTAACCGAATTTCTACTTCCTGGTTCCTAATTCACCTTACTAACTTTCTAAATCACTCTTCGAACTTAGAGAGAGAGAGAGAGAGAGA
>NC_059255.1:4980247-4982747 GCF_017591435.1 Portunus trituberculatus | reverse complement strand
GGCGGCGGTGCTGCGCGCCAACGCCTGGCTCTACCACTACTACACCGTGCACTCCAAGCTGCAGTACGGCCTCGCCTACGACGCCGCCGCCGCCCACGCCGCCGCGCACGCCGCCGCCACCGCCCACCGCGTGCACGCCTACTACCCGCCCGTCGTCACCTATCAGGTGGGTGCCTGCAACACGGCGCACGCGTGCCCTTGGGGAAGGGCCGCCTCCTGAGGTCCACGGGCCACCAAGCCGCCCCGCCCCATCCCTCAGTGCCTGGCGCCCCGCCCCGGGCACTGGCCGGCCACAAGAGGGAGGGGGCGGGGAGCTGTAGCCTGTGGGCCTCACCTGTGTGCGGGGCTGACGGAGTGGTGGGTGGGAGTGAGTGAAAGAGTGAGTGAGTGAGTGAGTGAGTGAGTGAGTGAGTGAATGAGTGAGCGAGAGAATGAGTGAGTGACTTCGTCATTGAGTGATTGAGTGAGTGAGTGAGTACTGAGTACTGGATGCAGGCGCCACAGCAGGGAGGAAGGAGGAGGGGAGAGGGAGTAGGGGACAGGCAAGCAGGCAAGAAGGGAGGGGAGGGGGATGAGGTGAGGGACAGGGAGGGGTGAGGGGCGCGCCGTGACTCTTCTCTCCCCCCAGACGGACGCCGCAGCGGCTCCCTACCTGCCCTCCACGGCACTCACCAGCGGCGCCAGCCACCTGCACGCCGCCACGCCCGCCGCGGCGCCGCACCCGCTGTCTTCAGCCTACGCCGCGGCGCAGCTGCAGCACTACCATCATCACCACCACCACCACCACCACTACTCATCACGCCAGCAGCAGCAGCAACAACACCAGCACCAGCACCAGCAGCAGCAGCACCACCACCACCCACAGACGCCGGCGCCAGGCGGCCTCGACTACCCCAGGGACGGCGCCCCCGCCTGGGGCTCTCCCGACGCGCCTGCACACACGCACGCCCACGCTGCTACCCTCGCGCCCGCGCCCGCGCACCGCCCGGGCAAGAAGGGCTCCTCGCCCCTCGCCTCGCCTCGCCGCTCGCCGCTCACACCCGTGGCGGCGGCGGTGGCGGAGGGCGGCGGCGGCGTGGCGGTGGCGACACCCGTGGCGGTGCGGGTGGCATCCCGCGGGACACACAAGGGCGCGGCATCGCCGGAGCTGCGGCCCGAGGCGCCCTGGAAGGCGTCGCCCACACAGGAGGTGCCAGAGTACCCAGACTTCTCTTACGTCACGCCGCCCTACCCCGCCGCCGCCACGCCCACGCCCACGCCCGCACACACGCCCACGCACACCAACACCAAGCTGCACGCCTTCACATTCGACGCCGCGCACGACGCTCTTGGCCGCGACCAGCGTGTGCCCTCCCTGGAAGCAGGGGAGCTGCCCCCCTGGACCACAGACCTCTCCCCCCACCGCGCCGCCCCCTGGCTTCCCGCCCTCGACGACCCTCCCGTCCCCCTCAGGACCCTGCACCCCGCGGCGCTGTGAGCCTGTGTCCGTGTGTGTGTGTGTGTGTGTGTGTGTGTGTGTGTGTGTGTGTGTGTGTGTGTGTGTGTGTGTGTGCCACGGACGCCTGTGTCGCGCACACAGGCGTCTCGTCGGCCACGGCAGGAGGTAAGGAGAGAACACCCTATCACCACTCCCCCCCACCCCCTCACACTCCCTCCCACACAGCCATGCCTCCGCCAGGAGCGGCGGCACCAGCAGCCGCAGCAGCAGCAGCAGCAGGGCGGGGTGTGGGGCGGGGCGGGCTGTCTGTACAGACCCTTAGACCGATAGACACCCCGATAGATACACTAGACCCAGAGAGAGAGAGAGAGAGAGAGAGAGAGAGAGAGAGAGAGAGAGAGAGAGAGAGAGAGAGAGAGAGAGAGAGAGAGAGAGAGAGAGAGAGAGAGAGAGACGGTGTGTGTACTATAACAATGTGCAATCTTTACCCTGAGAGTTATATATAAATACACAAAATATATATCATTCTATTTACATAATGACCTTGTGTTTTATTGTCTGCGTTAGAGCGAGTTCACACCTGTCACTGTGCTGGGGGGGGAGGCAGTGCTAACCGCTGGAAGTCTAGACAGAACCTTGACACCCGGAACACCTTCACACACAGCGGCTGGGAAGTATGGGCTGGTTGGCTCGCATATCTTAGAAGCAAAATATCCATCTTGACTATACACGACTGCGATCAAATTAAATCCTGACAAGTGTTTAATCCTCACCTCCAACAACACCCAGCACAGAGGGAAACAGGAAACTGGGAAACAGGGAAACTGGGAAACAGGGAAACAGGGAAACAGTCAGCGGAGAGAGACAGGCTGGCAGCGATCTCATCTATTGTAATTACACTAGCAAATTTTTGTTGTACTAATCATTTCTCGGGTCCCAGACATGCTATTTGTCCCTCACTGCCTCCAACACCTCCTCTGCCTCTAGACACCCAACGGTTCAAACCTAACCTAACCTAACCTAACCTAACCAAACCTAACCTGACCAAACCTAATCTATTAC
>NC_059255.1:4955247-4975247 GCF_017591435.1 Portunus trituberculatus | reverse complement strand
AAGAAGAAGAAGAAGAAGAAGAAGAAGAAGAAGAAGAAGAAGAAGAAGAAGAGGAGGAGGAGGAGGAGGAGGAGGAGGAGGAGGAGGAGGAGGAGGAGGAGGAGGAGGAGGAGGAGAAGAAGAAGAAGAAGAAGAAGAAGAAGAAGAAGAAGAAGAAGAAGAAGAAGAAGAAGAAGAAGAAGAAGAAGAAGAAGAAGAAGAAGAAGAAGAAGAAGAAGGAAGGAATGCAAGGGAATGCAAAGGAAAGCCAAACAGCAACAGACCTCTTGTTCCTTTCAAGGGTTTTTGGTAACTACTTCTAACTGGCTACAGAGAAGAGAGACAGGAGGAGAAGGAGGAAGAGGAGGAGGAGGAGGAGGAGGAGGAGGAGGAGGAGGAGGAGGAGGAGGAGGAGGAGGAGGAGGAGGAGGAGGAGGAGGAGGAGGAGGAGGAGGAGGAGGAGGAGGAGGAAAAAGAGGAAAAGGGAAGGATATGCGAGGGGAAGACAAGTTTCTCTCTCTCTCTCTCTCTCTCTCTCTCTCTCTCTTTTTGACTTTGACTGAATTCATGGCTTGCTTTCTAATTTTGTCAGAGAGAGAGAGAGAGAGAGAGAGAGAGAGAGAGAGAGAGAGAGAGAGAGAGAGAGAGAGAGAGAGAGAGAGAGAGAGAGAGGACTTCTTATTAAAACAGGACTTCTTATTAAAACTTGAGAAACTTGTCTAACTTCACTGCTTTCTCTCTCTCTCTCTCTCTCTCTCTCTCTCTCTCTCTCTCTCTCTCTCTCTCTCTCTCATTACTTCTTCTCTCGTTTATGTTACTGTAATGTATTCCTTCTGTCTTTCCTCCTTTTTCCTCCTCCTCCTCCTCCTCCTCCTCCTCCTCCTCTTCCTCCTTACACATATTACACATTTCCTTTTCACTCTCTACTAAAATTCCATGTGATTTTTTAATATCAATTGGTTTCGCCTTTTTTCCTGCCAGCCTCGGGTGGAGGGAGGGGTGGGTGGGGAGGAGCCTTCTGCTTTGCTGTCTTGTCTCTACCACTGGTAGTTAGTAGATAGTCTCCACAAACAGCCTAGTAAGGGCCTAAGGGTCTGTTGCTGTTTGTCTTCCTTTGTATTCCTTTGTAAGGAGGAGGAGGAGGAGGAGGAGGAGGAGGAGGAGGAGGAGGAGGAGGAGAAGAAGAAGGAGGAGGAGGAGGAGGAGGAGGAGGAGGAGGAGGAGGAGGAGGAGGAGGAGGAGGAGGAGGAGGAGGAGGAGGAGGAGGAGGAGGAGGAGGAGGAGGAGGAGGAGGAGAAGAAATGATAATAATAATAATAAAAAGATAATGATAAGAATTACGTAATTATTCCAGAGAGAGAGAGAGAGAGAGAGAGAGAGAGAGAGAGAGAGAGAGAGAGAGAGAGAGAGAGAGAGAGAGAGAGAGAGAGAGAGAGAGAGAGAGAGAGAGAGAGAGAGAGAGAGAGAGAGAGAGAGAGAGAGAGAGAGAGAGAGAGAGAGAGAGAGAGAGAGAGAGAGAGAGAGAGAGAGAGAGAGAGAAGCGGACCACACCCAAACAGCCATTCTAAAGTGACACTGGTACAAGACGTGTTTCCCATTCATTACTTCTGCCTCTGCTCCTTCCTGTCTGTCAGTGCCCGTCTCAAACACTGCGCTTCACCTCCACTATTTCAAAAGGCTTCATCTAAATTTATACGAGTTTTTAAGGTGTTTTTATGGTTCTAGAGGTAGAGTGACAAGATTTCTACATTATTAACTGGAGAAACACTCTTGAAAACCCCGCCAGTCATCTCTGTGGCCCTTGAAAGTACTCGTGGTGAGAGAATAAAGCATTTCTGTATACGAACCTTACTTTGACATTTAAATACAAGGAAATGAGCAAATTTAGGTAACACATTTGTCAAACACACATGATCATTTTCTATTACGATCACTCTCTCTTATCTTGCTTACTACGACACCACCACCGCTACTACTGCTACTACTGCTACTTCCACCACTGCTACACCCGCTCCGCCACTCCAGCAGGTGATATTAACTGCTTACACTTACTTACAGCTGATAATAACATTTGTTTCTTGAATTCTGCCTTGCCTTCTTGTTACTTTCCTCAGACCACATGGCGAGGCTTCATCCAGGCCAATCTTCACCTCGGGACGGTCACCTTAATTTTCATCATTTTATTATTAATTCTTGTTCTCTAAGGTTGTTTTTTTCGTTATTCTTATTATTTATATTTTTGTGGTGGTTTTTGTGTTTTGTTACTCCTTCCATTATTCTTTATTTCTTCATTTGCATGTTCTTATAACTATTTATCGCTCTCAGTTACCAGATGACAGATTTATCGGCACTTATCGACTATGGGTATCGTCTCAAACATACCCAAATCCACCCAAATCCACGAGCCATCAGAGCCACACACTACTTAACTTAATAATCCATGTTTTTAATACAATATTCACTCATTCTCCCTGGATTAAAGTGACTCATTTCATCAAAGGTTCTCAAATCGTGATCTACAATGGTTATCGCCCAAATTCCACCAGCCATCAGAGCCACACACTACTTAACTTATCCATGTTTTTTTTTTTTTATACAATATTCACGCTTTCTGGATTAAAAGTGACTTATTATATCAAAGGTCCTCAAATCGTGGTTCACTAAGCCCCAGCGGTTCACAAGATATCCATACACAATTACTTAGAGAATTTTAACTTAACGCTACTCTCCTTTATGGATTACCATGTATTAACGTTAAAATAAAGAAAATAAATAAATAAATAAGATAAAAAGGATAAATAGAAAATGGGTCCTGGGTCTAAATGGTGTCCCAGGAATGCGTGGGTGTCAGATCTTGAGGCAAACCGTGAGCTGTCCTTGTGGTAAGTATGTGGCTCAACAAAACACAAATATTATTCAACTAAATTTAACTATATCAAGAAGCTATACGATATTTTGAGCCCAGGAGCCATTTTAGAGCAGACAGAATGCATGGGTGTCAGATTTTGAGGTAGCCGTGAGCTGTCCTGCGCTGATCAGCAGAAAACAAGTATTATTCACCTAAAATCAATTACATCAATAAGCTACACTGTGTTTTGAGCCCAGGAACCATTTTAGAGGAGACAGAATGCGTGTATGTCAGATCTTGAGGCAAACCGTGAGCTGTCCTTGTGGTAAGTGTGTGGATCAACAGAACACAAGTATTATTCAACTAAAATTCAACTATATCAATAAGCTATACGATATTTTGAGCCCAGGAGCCATTTTAAAGGAGACAGAATGCATGGGTGTTAAATTTTGAGGCAAACCGTGAGCTGTCCTTGTGATAAGTGCGTGGATCAACAAAACACAAGTATTATTCAACTAATAATACTCGATATTTTGAGCCCGGGAGCCATTTTAGGGTAGACAGAATGCATGGGTGTCATATTTTGAGGCAAACCGTGAGCTGTTCTCGTGATAAGTGCGTGGATCGACAGAAAACAAGCATTATTCACCTAAATTCAACTATATCAAGAAGCTACACTGTTTTTTTGAGCCCAGGAGCCATTTTAAAGGAGACAGAATGCGTGGGTGTCAGATCTTGAGGCAAACCGTGAGCTGTCCTTGTGATAAGTGCGTGGAGCCAACAGAACACAAGTATTATTCACCTAAATTCAACTATATCAAGAAGCTACACTGTTTTTTTGAGCCCATGAGCCATTTTAGAGGAGACAGAATGCGTGGAGCCAACAGAACACAAGTATTATTCAACTATATCAAGAAGCTACACTATTTTTTGAGCCCAGGAACCATTTTAGAGGAGACAGAATAATACTGATCCCTAGAAACCTTCATAAATCGCTGCGGTAGATGCCAGATGGTGTTATGGCCAGTATTCTCAAACGCTTTGCTCTCACCATCACTACTTCCATAGGCTTTAGTTGAAGATGTTCATGTTTTGAAGGGTACTTATATGGTTCCCGGGATGGATTATCAAGATTTCTAGTTTATTATAAGGAGAAACTGTCTTGAAAACCAGGCCAATCATCTCTGTGGCCTTGGTAAACTGGCGTGGTGAAAGAGTAAGATGATTCAAGGCTCAACGGGACTTCCTAACGAGAACAAAGGTGAACGCTTGTATTGAATCACTGCCTTCATGTTACTGCCTCTCATACGTATGCTAACCTCATTCTATTCCTCCCCACTCTCTCTCTCTCTTGTGATATTTTGACTAGTATTTTCAGTTTCCTTGCCCACTCTTTTCTTTTTTTTTTATATGAGGATTAATATTTTCGTGTTTATTTGTCCATTCTTTCAGTTATTCACTTTTTTTTTCTTTTTAACCTTATTCTTTATCACTGCCTTCAATTTGTTATCTCTCATACGCATGCAAAAAATAACTTCATTCAATACCCAGCTCTCTCTCTTTCTTTCTTTCTCACAAACTCGTATTTTCAAGTTTCCTTACACATCATTTCTCTCTCTCTCTCTCTCTCTCTCATGCATAGACATTTTCCAGTTTCATTCAATACCCAGCCTCCATCTCTCTCTTTTTCTCTCACGTCATGTAATATAAAGGTTCGTATTTTCTAGTTTGCTTACCCACTCCCTCATGTAGACTCATTTTCATGTTTATTATTCACCCTTTCAGTCACTCGCTTACTTTTATCTTACTCACCATGATTACTCTTTACTCACTTTTTCCTCATTAATGTTCTCTCCATCCTTTCACTCATACATTTTCCTAGATTCTTTCTTATTAAAACTATCCATCCTTTCTCTCTCTCATACTTTTTTTCCATACCAATTCTTTAGCTCTCAAAAACTCGTTCTTTATCCATCCTTCCACCGTCTCTCTCTCTCTCTCTCTCTCTCTCTCTCGGGTAAATGACAGTGGTGGTACACAAAAATCGGATTTATTCATACATTTACAGCCTTGAAATATATTAAAAATAAACACAAACGATAAAAAAAGGTCATATGTATTTTGTGTTGTTTTTGTGTGTGGTTTTCTGGAGTGTAGAAAGTCCGCACTGTACAGAAAGTCCCTCTGTACACCAGGAATGCTCCACAATACAGAATTTTTTTGCTTTTATACTTTTTTTGTCACTCGTGGGCAAAATCACAAGTCATTTTTCAGTTTTTTTTGTATAAATATTTTTTTTAGATAAGGTGGCAACACTAGACACGAAGAGGAAGAGGAAGAGGAGAAGAGGAGGAGGAAGAGGGAGATATTGGCGGGTACTATAACTCTCTGAGGTCAGGTTAGGTCACTCAGCAAGGCGGTTTTGAGGTCATATGGTCCATGTGTTGACCTTAGACTCTCAGTAAGCCGTGCCGTTCAATGTATGCTGATGCTGATGATGTTGCTGCTGGTTATAGTGGTGTTGTTGGTGGTGGTGCTGGTTGTGGTGGTTGTGGTGGTGGTCACGGCGCCCATGTCCCCCGTCAGTAGGGTTGGTGCCGCGTCTGCTGCCTCCCGCGCTGGCTCTTCCCATCGTAACCTTGCCCGCCACCTGGTAAGGGCCAACACCGCCATAAATAATGAGTCTCAGCACTAATAGTAATGCCCACCACCTTCCCTCCCCCCATACACTTATATTACACTACTACACCAATCAGTCAATCTTCCTCGTACACACTTAATTATTTCCATTACTCCTACACACTCACTTATATTACTTAACATTACTACAACCACACACTCTTAACTCCTTCCTTACACTTACATTACACTACCACCACTCCCTCACTCACTCCCTTCCACACAAACTTATGTTACTTTACAATACTACATCCATTCCATCCTCACTCTCCCCCTCCCCCCCATAAACACACACACTCGGTCCACCAACACTCCATTACTACTCTTTCCTAAAACACACACACACACACAGACGCCATTTCACTGTCCTTCTCTCTCTCTCTCTCTCTCAACATTTCAGTAAACTATAACACACACACAAACACATATTATACTCTCTCAATTCCCTTCAAACCACAATTATCAATCATAAATCTACACTTAACTGATCTAGTAAACCCTTAACATATAAAGATTAGTATTATATTACATCACTATTAAAAAAGATTCTATTTAACACAAATAAATAAATAAACTAACTTAAAAGAATATTTGTCACACCTCTCATTACTATTGCTATTATTATTATTTCACGACTTCAAATCCTCTACCATTATACCATTATTTCAGGAGTGAGTGAGTGATTCTGCCCACCACGCATCATTTTAACAGTAACTTAAATAGACTAAAAGAAACAGTGGTGTTATAAGCCCCCTCCCCCCCCAGCAACACACACACACAAAAATCTGATACAAGCAATCGTGAAATAGTCATAATGTTAATCTGTGTGTGTGTGTGTGTGTGTGTGTGTGTGTGTGTGTGTGTGTGTGTGTGTGTGTGTGTGTGTGTGAACTTTCCTTATTTAACTCACAGGCTATCAATGCTTTACTTATTAGTTTGACAGTAACATAAAGGTTTTGAAGTTACACATTACACTAGTTCATCTTTCAAATGGCTATAAGTCTTTAAATACTGTAACTGGATCAAAACTTGCATATAAATTGAACTTAGGGACATTTTGAAGTAACACATTGCAAATAAATAAATAAATAAATAAATACCAGTTTATCTTTGTTATAATAATTTCAATACTTTTAAGAAATAAGAATTGATTATAAATTTGACTTAATGATGATGACAACTTGCTGTAAACTAAGTCAATATTTAAGGTGATGATTGCTTGACACCACCAAAACTTTATCAAACTTTACCTTATCAGAAGCAAAAACCACAAAACTTCATTACAACTTTAAAAACACCCTTAAAAACACCACTGCCAAACACACTACGAGAAAAAATACCCCAATATCAAACGCTATGCTAAAAACACCCTTAAAAACACTAAAATCAAATACATTATAAGAAAAACACACCCAATATCAAACTATGAGAGGATAAACACCTTTCAAAACACTATATACCAATGCCACACACTCCCTGGAAAAACACCACTGCCAAACAGAGAAAAATAACTTTTACCACAAACACTCATACTTCATAAAAACACCCTTAAAAACACTCTCAGAAACACATCACTCACACACACAAGACCACCACCACACCACAACACCCTTAAAAAATACTCATAACCACCACTCACTAATTCACAACACAGCCTCACCACTACCACATCACCACCCAGCCAGGAACACATCACCACACCACATCACATGAACACCAGTCTCTCACACACACCAGATCACCACTACAGCCTCACCCAGACATCACCACCCCTTTAAAAACACCCAAGAACATCACCACCCCTTAAAAAACACTCATGAACTCAACCACTCACACACACCAGATCACCACCCATCCAGACATCACTAGACATCACCACCCCCGCCTCACCACCGTCATCACAGCTACGACTGACCTTCACTTCTCTCATAACTCATTGGCCTCCAGTGTTGCCGGTCATCATCGCGCCTGTTTTCTCTCACCCTTATGCTCACCACCCAGCCTCTGCCCTGCCCATGACAAGAGGAGTCAGTGCAAAGCCATGGAAAGACACACACACACACACGCATACACATTCACACACACACAAGTACGCTTAAATATTAATTAATCACTTTTTTCTTATATTGAGCGATGGTAAAGTAAAACATATGTACATACACACACACACACACTCACATGCACGTACATACACACACACACACACACGTTTTCATTCAACTGCGCTTAAAGATAAATAAATAAATGAATAAATGAATGAATGATAACTTTTTTCCTTGTTATTGAGCGTAAACAAACACACACACACACAAAATAAATAAATGGTCTCTCTTTTCTCCAATTATTTACATTTTTGAGTTAAACGTGGTCAAACAAACACACACACACACATCCAAGTCACAAGATAAACACACAAACAAATAAAATAAATCAATGCCAGTTTACTTTCTCTTGAATCTTTTTTTAAGTTGAACGAGTTAGTTTTAATCACTTCATTCTCTCTCTCTCTATTTGTTGGTGTGGCAATGTTGCTACAGAAGATTGAAAAATGTTGCACTGTTACTTACCAACCCAAGCCTTGTACCACAGACAGACAGACAGAAGACATACAGAGACAAGATAGAAAGAGGAGCAAGATAGAGATACATACAAAGACAAAGACAAGAAACAGAGAGAGAGAGAGAGAGAGAGAGAGAGAGAGAGAGAGAGAGAGAGAGAGAGAGAGAGAGAGAGAGAGAGAGAGAGAGAGAGATACAAACACAAACAAACAAGCAGAAAAAACAAACACATACAAAGAAAACGGGAGAGTCAAACCAAGAACTACAAAACAACAAAAATGGAAAAAAAAAAAAAAAAAAAAAAAAAAAAAAAAAAAAAAAAAAAAAAGAAAAGAAAAGAAAAAAGGTTAGAAAAAATAGAGAAAAACTACAAAAACAAACGAAAAACAAATACAAACAAACCACCACCACCACCACCACAGCCTCGACACTCACCATATCCACTATAGCTACTGCCATAACCATAGTAGTCGTTGCCATAGCCTCCGTAGCCGCCATACCCACCATAGCCATTGTACCCATAGTCATAACCACCTGAAACACACATGGGGGGAGGGGGGTTTAGCAGGGGGAGAGGGGGGCACACAAGACATACATACATGGGTGGTGGTGGTGGTGGTGGTGAAGAGATGACAAGGAGAAAGATGGAGAGAAGGAGAAAAAGATGAAGACAGAGGAGGTGGTGGTTAGTGGTGTTAGCAGAGAAGACACCAAAGTTGGAATAGGTTTAGGTGGTGTTAGGAAAGGGCCAGAAGTGAGTCTTACCTGTATACCACTGACAAAAGGTATTAACTGGGTGGATTTCAAGTAACTGGTGTATTTCAAGGGTGTATATACAAGAACTGTGTATTTATAAGTAACTGGTGTATTTCAGGGTGTACTACAAGAACTGGGTGTATTTGAAGGGTGTATTACAAGAAGTAGTGTATTTTCAAGTGAATGGTATATTTATAGGGTGTATTTCAAGGGTATATGCTCAAGAACTGGTGTATGAGGGTGTATTTTCAAGCAACTGGTGTATATCAAAGGAATATCTCAAACAAACACAAACACGTACACACTCACACTCACCATATCCTCCTTGTCCATAACCACCATATCCGCCCTGGTTCCACGCTCCGCTCCACCCTCTACCCCGGCCACGCACTGCTGCCCCGCGAGTGCCCCGGATGGCCCCGCGCATACCACCTCGCATCATTCCCATGGCGTCTGGCTTCGGAGTGGCTTTCTTCACATCAACCTCATGGCCGTTAATTTTCTGTTTTGGGGTCTTTAAAAGCTCAGTGACGACGGCTTCCTGCTCAAATGTGATGAAGCAGAAGCCTTTACGTTGGTTCTTCTGCTTATCAAATGGCAATTCCACCTCGACGATGCTGCCAAACTTGCCAAAATAGTTCTTAATGTCGTCGTCTGAGAGGTCCGGTTTCAACCCCCCGACGAAAATCTTGCCATGTCGTGCCTTCGCCTTCTTGGGGTCGACTTTCTTGCCGTTAATGACGTGGTTCGCTTCGTTGATTACCTGGAAGAGGTGTGTGTTGGTTAATGTGGTGTGGGGTGAGCTTTTGGGGTGTGTGGTGGTGCTAGTGTTGTTTGTGGTGTGTGGTTGTGTATTTTGTAGTTTGTGTGTGTGGTTGTGTATTTTTGTAGTTTGGTGTGTGTTGGTAGTGGTGTAGTGGTGGTAAAATAAGATATTCATAAATTGTGTATGTATTTCTATACACTAATAAAAATAAATAAATAAATAAACAAAACTGTGTGACTGTCTATCTATCAATTATATCTATCTATCTGTCTAAATGTCTGTATTTATGTCTGCCTGTCCCTCTCTCTAAATAAATAAATGTCTATCTATGTCTGAGTTCCTCTCTCTAACTGTCTGTCTGTCCATGTCTTTCACTAAATGTCTATTTCTATCTCTCTGTGTCTGTTCATCTGTCTGTCTGTCCATTTCTCTCCCTCTCTTTAACCAAGTAATTGTGTGTGTGTGTGTGTTCGTCTGTGTCTGTCTGTCTCTTTCTCTAACCAACTAATTTTGTGTGTGTCTGTTAGTGTCTGTCTGTGTCTCTCTCTAACCAACTAATTGTGTGTGTGTGTGTGTGTGTGTGTGTGTGTGTGTGTGTGTGTGTGTGTGTGTGTGTGTGTGTCTCTCTGTCCAACTGTCTCTTTCTAACCAACTAATTGTGTGTGTGTTTGTCTCTCTCTCTCCCTGTCTTTCTAACCAACTAATTTTGTGCGTCTGTCTGTCTGTCCATTCTCTCTCTCTGCTCACCTTATCAATGGCCTCAATGTTGCTGAAGACAATGAAGGCAAACCCGCGGGACCGGCCAGTGTTGGGGTCTGTCTTCACGTTTATGCTCTCAATCTCTCCAAATTTGCTGAAGTGTTCCCGGAGCTCCTCTGTATGGGGGGAGGGGAAGGGGTGAGTGTGGTGGTGGTGGTGGTGGGGGTGTGGCATTGTGGGTGGTGCCTCAGTGGTGGATTGTCTTCCTTATATCTCAGAAGCAGAACTGATTTGGGTGTCATCATTTTAGGCTCTCTCTTACTCTCTCTTCTATTTTATCTTTTTTTTCTCTTCCTTTTCCTCTCTTTAATTTTTGGTCTTTCTTTTCTTAATCTATTTTTTCCCTTTCTCTCTCTCTCTCTCTCTAATTTGGTCTTATTACTCAATTTTCCTTTTCCTCTCACTTATTTCCAAATCTTACTCTTCATCTCCTTTTTCTCCTCCCTCCTCCTCCTCCTCTCTATCTCTACCTTTAATTCTCTTAGGTTAGCTCTCTCTCTCTCTCTCTCCCCAGCTGTCTTTATTTAATTAAGTTAAGCGTTACTAACTTTGAAAGACTTGATCTCATGTGGCTTCTTCAAATATCTCTGCCCTTCCTAACCCAGCCCTCCACACCACATGTCTAACTGCATTACCCAGCCTTCCTAACACCACTAATACTGCCCTCTACACAATACTAACTACATTACCCTTCCTAACACCACACACACCCCCAATAACACTAGCAATGCCCTCAACACAACACTAACTAGACCCTTCCTAACACCAATAATAACACCATAACACTGCCCTCAACACCACAATACTACTACATTTCCCTTCCTAACACCACCATAACACTGCCCTCAACACCACAACACTAACTACACCAAAAACACTTGCAGTAGAACCATTAACACTGCTCCTACCACCACATTATGAGTAGCCACCCTTTCCTAACTTCACCTAACTCAAAACACCCCACCCCTAACACACACAACAGCACTAACTACACCCTTCCTAACAACATAAAACACCGCCAATAACACCACAACACTAATCTTGCGTCCCTAACAATGTAATCCTGTTTTTTTCTCTTCCTAACCTAACCTAACCATGCCTTTCTCTCTCTCTCTCTCTCTCTCTCTCTAATTTTGGTCTTTCATTTCTTTATCCATTTTTCTCTCTCTCTCCCTAACCTAACCCTCTCTCTCTCTCTCTCTCTCTCTCTCGCTAATTTAACCCTACCTAACTTAATCCAAACAAACAAACGTACAAACATGAGAACACTAATATACTAACCCTAACCCCCCCAAACACACAGACAAATGGACTTACTTTCTTGTGTCTCCCAGCTGAGGCCGCCCACAAACAGCTTCCTGCAACAGAGAACAGGGGTGAGTGGGGCTATCAGGTACCAGGGGAGGGGGTCATTGCAGCAGCGGCAGCAGACTGTGTGAAGTGCTGACTTGAGATGACTTGAAATGACTTACAGTACTTTACCTTATTGTTTGTTTTTGATAATTTTTTTAAAACCTTTTGAGTTTTAGTGATTGTGAGGTGAGGATAAATCGTGGTGGTGGTGGTGGTGAGAGTAAACACCGGCATTGTCACATGTACAACCGCGCCGCAAAACAGTTTACCGCGGAGGAACACAACAAGCACCACCACCGACAAAATGAATGAGTACAAAAAATGGAACAAAATGTGAGTCGTGGCAGGAATCATTCAAAACAACACCAAATTTCTGTACTGTGAAAAATGTTGAGGCTTAATTAGTCTTTATTTTGAACAGTTACACTTTGAAAAAACTCCGGGAAAAGTGCAGAGGAGAGACAAACAGTGACTTCCAAACGTGACTAGAAAAATAAATCAATAATAAAGAAATCAAGTGTGTACCATCAGCAGCAGCAACACTGAGCACACCAACTCTCAGCACTCAGCACTCACCACTGACACCACACCTACAACTATCATACAAGTACAGTACAGGAAAAAGAACAGGTAAAACTCTTTAATGACGCTTCCAATGACAAACACACAAACACCTCAGTGAGTGCACTGCAGCGGCACCAACCAACACTGTGTGGTGTGTGGTGGACTTTTAGAGCAGTGGTTCCCAAACTGTGGTGTGCATACCACGACAGGTGCATCACATTCACTGCTGCTTGTGCCACAATTCTCAATATATTTAGATTGGCTGACATTGACAGATTTTGAAAGCAGCTGGCAGGTGGTAAACTAGGACTGTGCCTCTGTACCACTCGACCACGCCACACACTGGTACCTGCTCACCAAAAGTTTGGGAACCACTGTGATAAAATGAATTTTTTTTTTTTTTTGCTAGTCGGTGTAGTGTTTTGAGGTGTCCAGGTGTCCCCAGCTGTGCTTGTCCACAACCCAAATGTTGACCCAATGACTACAAAGATTTGTTGATGAGCAGAGTTGTTCCCCAGTGTGTGCAGCAACAAGCCAGCAGTACATGACGTGCTTGTGCCTTCACTGACACACACATTCCTAACTCACCAACACACTGCCTCACAACACCAACCACTACAACCTAACTATTGTTTTGTCATCCTCAAACCTACCGTCACGTCACCTAATATTGGTCCCAGCATGAAGCTAATGGTTCTTGGCCACACCTACACAATATACACTATTGTTTCATTTAGCAGTGTGTGGATTTGAAAAATGCTTTCTGGAGACAAAAATCAAGTTTTCTTTTGAAAGAGTGAGGAGTGTGTTCCCTGTATTTCAAATTCCAAACACTGTCTGGACACCTCACTAACAATGGGCCTGCTGGGTCACCTGTCAACACGGATTGGTGTTGACAGCTGCCCAGCCTTTGTCTGCAAACAAAGCCTGGATGGCTGGGGACACCTGGACACCTCCCAACACAACACCGACAACTGCACCAGTGTGGTGTGGTGTTGGTGTGTTGCTGTGTGTGGACACCACACTTGAGGAGACACTTTGTGGTGTGTTGCATGTGCAAGACTTCAAACAATAATAAACTCACAGGTCAAAAATGAAGCAAAAACTCATGATAATTGTGACAATAAAACTGCACCAAGTGACACTTGACTGGAATATTGTAATAATAATTGTAATGATGATGATGGCAGCACTGACAGTAGCAATAGTAGTAGTAATAGTGGTAATAGTAATAATAATAGTAGTAGTAGTAGTGAGCCACTAGTACAGAGGATGGAATAAATACCCGTCATGAGGCAGCAACAGGCTACTAGTACAGGGGGGAGGGGCGGGGGACACAGTGAGTGGCCCCGCAGAAGGTGCCCACCTGCCTGGGAAGCAACACTGCTGCAGGTAGTGGTAGTGTGGGTCGCCGGCCACCGACCACCGCTGGCACTGCAGACACCGCCGGGCAGCCCCAGTGCCGCTCCTCTCTTAGTGTGGCGCCGTGCTGCTGGTGTGGTGGTGCGTCCGAGCCCCAGGGCAAGGCAGGGCAGGGCAGGGCAAGGGTCGGCGCGCACGGACAAGTCTGATCCGCATGTTTTTGACAATGACAATGCACGGTGGGCGGCGCCGGGCCTCTGTCGTGGTGACGTTAATGGTGCCGCCCACGCTGGTTTGGCTCGGCAAACTGTCTCTGGTTTGACTGTCTGACTGTGACTGTGACGGTTTGACTGGTGAACAATCAAGTCTTTACTTCCAATTCTCAAACTCTGAGCATTGAGGTGACAATGTTTGTCTGATTCCTTGACTAGTGACTGCTGACTGCTGACTGTTACAGGTGAGGAGAGCTGACTGCTGACTTGACTGGACTGTTACTGGACCGGCAAAAAGCAATTCCTTCTCTCAATGGACCAATGGTTGCCTTACTGGCCAAATTATCAAGCACAGAAACAATCACGCAGCGCGGTCGCACCGCACGCGCCAACGCACACACTGACTCCACCAACGCTCCGCTGCATGTCTGTGTGTGGCGGCAGACAGACACGCACATACACACACGCACGCACACACTCACAGCTTGGCTGAGTGACGCGGCCGGGCCGTTCTTTTCATCGGCGCGGCGCGGCGTCACACGCTGGAGAGAGGAAGATGGAGCGTTAGTGTGGTGCCTCACACTGCCACACTGCACCGCCTCACACACACTCACTCACTCACTCATTCACTCACACACACACACTACCCTCCCTCTGCACTCTGGCTCAACTCAGGCAAAGGTCAAAGGTCAAATTTGAGGAGTGGCGGCAACAGGCAGGTGAGGTGGAGTGACGAGTGACGGAGATTGCTTTAGAGTTTGGAGTGTCCCGGCAAGACTTGTGGCAAGGCAAGTTGTCAAGTACAAGGTGAAATGGTTCAAGGCTTCAAGTTTGGACCAAATACACTCGGCAAATGTTACAAGTTTTGAAGGTTACGGCTGGAAATATTGTGGTGCGTGCGGCACCGGAACTCTTGTGGCACCAACCAATCAGTCAATAATAATGGCACTACATTGACACAACATAACACATGGCAACTCAACTCAACACTGACCTCAAAATCAAAATACCTCCTTTACATTAACAAACTGTAATGGACGCAAGGAAAATAATGGAACAATGACAACACATACGCCTTAATCATTAAATGTTGAACTGTAACCATTATACCATTAAGCATTACCCATTAACTGTATGGACCATTAACCATTACCATTAACCGTTAACTAATGCTGAAAATGAAAAGGTTAGCAACACAATCTTACTATATAGAAACACTACTCTGCTCTTGTCGGACAAAAATAAAGAAATACAAGGAGAGAGAGAAAGATGAAAACAATGACAAAAAAAGGAACAAGGAAAGAAAAATGAAAAGGAAGAAATAAGAAACAATAAAGGAAAAGAAAATATAATGAGAATGAAAGAATAAGAAGAAAATTGACAAACAAGAAATATAAATAAAATAAAATAAGGAAGGAATAATAGACAAAGGAAAAAAATAGAAAATACGAGAATGAAAAAATAAAAAAAAACACGAGAAAGGAGAGAAATGAAAATAAAATAAAGAAATAGACAAACAAATGAGAGAGAGAGAGAGAGAGAGAGAGAGAGAGAGAGAGAGAGAGAGAGAGAGAGAGAGAGAAACACCTGTCTACACTTAGCACTGTATAAATATTGATGCATTTTTAAGTTACACAAATATGAACAAATACTCACAGGAAAATTGTAATAATAATAATAATAATAATAATAATAATAATAATAATAATAATAATCTGCAAAGTAATTAGGATTATTATAAGATGAAGTAATGAATGTAGGAGGAAAACAAGGCTATACACACACACACACACATTAATAATTAGCAGATAAACACAAAGGGTGAAAAATAATGCTATATTGAGCCCACACACACACAAACACCTTATAATGAACCTAAACAAACACACACACACACACACACATTAATAATTAGCAGATAAACACAAAGGATGAAAAATAATGCTATATTGAGCCCACACACACACACACAAACACCTTATAATGAACCTAAACAAACACACACACACACACACGTTACCATTAGTGGGTAAAATTGGCTTGGAAATATTGAAACCTTTAAAATTGTGACTTAAAAATGATATACGAGAAAAATAAGCAATAATTTGAGATGAAGTAAAAATGGAAAGAAAAAAATGAAAGAAAATTGTGATGAAACGAAAAAATGAGATAATAGGAAAATAAATAAGAAAAAGGAAAATAAGGAAATAATAAGGAATATGAATAAAAATGAGAGAAAAGATAAAGGAATAAAAATAGATAAAAAAAAAATAAATAAAATAAATAAATAAAAACGAATTAAAAAAATTGAATAGAGAAAAACGAGAAAATAAAGAAACGAGAAAAAATGAAGAAAATAATGGAAAAGGAAGAGAAAAGAATAAAGATTAGAGAAAATAAAAATGAGAATGAGAGAGAGAGAGAGAGAGAGAGAGAGAGAGAGAGAGAGAGAGAGAGAGAGAGAGAGAGAGAGAGAGAGAGAGAGAGAGAGAGAGCCAACCAGCGCGCCGTAAAAATAATCAATGGTTAGTACACGTGTGGCAACAGCTCGGCGGCCATTTTGGGGTTGAATGACCGGGGGACGATGGGCGGCAAAGTTTGTAAAAATGACCAAATATCCACAAAACGGGCAAGAGGAGGGCGTGGGCGTGCGTGTGGGAGTGTGTGCGAGGGGCGTGCGGTGGCCATGATGCTGATAACCCACTACAGGCGGCCATGATGCGGCAGATAACACGTGATTAAGACAGCACACACGCCACATGGTCACCGCACGCCCTCCTGGATTTCGCCCTCTACAGCCTATGTGTCTAAGCCTATACCAGATTTTATAGGCCTAGGTGAAGGAGAAGGTGTCTAGGTCTAACCTGGAGCCATTAAATGTTAAAGGCTACAATAAATGAAGCACAAAATAACTAAATATAAATTGCCATCACACCCTTCACAATTTTGCCCTCCCAAGCCTATGTTTCTGAGCCTATATGAAATCTTATAGGCCTAGGTGAAGGAAATGGTGTCTAGGTCCACCCTGGAGCCATTAAATGTTGGAAGGTTACGTTAATTAATGGGGAAAATGGCCAAAAACAAAGATCTTGATAAACGATTTAATAGAACCAGGAAATTTTTACCATTAGACGAAAAACAAGGAAAAATTACCAAAAAAACACCCTTAATGAGTCCAAACACCATGAAAAACACCAATATTCTGATTCCAGTGACTTCCAAACACCACTATAGGCAGTCCGACACCACCAAACACCAGTTAACACCAGTATTTTGACTCCACTAACATCCAAACACCATTAAACCACCACCAGGGTCACTAAACGGTAAAATCAACACCAGAATAAGTCCAAACACCATTAACACACCATAACGAGTCCAAACACCACTCAACACCACCAAACACACCTATACCTGTAAATCACCAATCAAACACGTACCCCAAACACCACCCCCACCCCCCTCATAAACTAAACACACACACACACACACACTTGAAGCAACACCAAACACCAACTAATACCTTAAGTCACCAAGTAAACACCCAAAACTAACCTAATCACACCAAAACATACCTAAACAAACACCAGAATACCCTAAAATCACCAATATTTACCTGATACACCAATTAATCACCAAAAACACAAAATAACACCCAAACACACACAAATGATAAAAAAAACGATAAAAACACCAGCAAACACACGAAATGATAGAAAAAATGAACAAAAAACACCACAAAACACAAGAAACGGGGAAAAGTAATGAAAAAAACACCATAAAAACACGAAATGATGGAAAATAATGAAAAAAAACGCCACAAAATTATGAATGAAAAAAAAACACCAAAACACACGGAATATGTAGAAAAAAAACGAATAAAACCACAATGATGAAAAATAATGAAAACTGGATGGAAAAAAAACGAAATGATACAAAATAAGATAAAAAACACAAAAACAATAATAAAAACACCATAAAACAACAAGAAAAACAAGAAAAAGCACAAATTTCTACCTATCGTCATCTCTCCCCGGCGCGTCAGCAGCTCCACTGTCCTTCTTCCCGGCCTCCGTCACCGCCATTCCCTCGCCGTTCTCCATGCCATTCCCTTGAAAATCCCCTCCGGAGCAATCCTCAGTGAAGTCCTGCCCCTCCATCTCCTGGTCAGCCATTTTTACGGGCGTATGGGCGGTGTGGGCGTGAAATACGGGAGCGTCGGGCAGCACGTCTCTCCCGTCCGGCGTCTGGTAGCTGAGAGAGTTTTGGCGGGGACTGGAAAGGATGGGACCAATGGAAGACTCGTTTTGAATACCTAGTCTTCCTCTTGGCCAATCAGAGGCGAGGAGGGATTCCTGCCAGCCAATCACAGCCCAGCATTCTCGCCGCCCGGATGTCATGAGTCAGGGTAAGCTAGTTGCTGAGCCTTCCCTCCCCAGCGCATGCGTATTTTAATGGCCTGTTTTTCCCGGGTGTTTTATTTTTGTGGGTTGCTTTGAATTAAAATGAAGTCAGTAATGTTTTTTTAGTTTATATTTACTCACCAAGATGCTTTTTGTGGTTTTTATGCTTATTTTGAGTGTTTATATAGTGTTCATAAGGGAGTTTGAGCACTAAACGCTATTATAATGCCACGTTAAATTATATAACACTAACGCAATAAGAGATAAACTAATATTTCAACACATATTGAAATATTGTGCATTAGAATGTATATTAATTAATTCTAAGTAGGTGTGGATAGCTAGAATTAAATATAACATTAAATTTTCAGTCTCATAGCATTTCTACGCCATATTCATTCACAAACCTCTAAATAAAATGCCACGGGGGTTATCAATGGCGTTCTTTTATGGTTGTAGTGACAGATTAACGACATTTCTATATTTTCAAATGATGGACGACTGTTGAAAACCCGCCTGGTCGTCCCTGTGGCGTTAAAAGTCGTGGTCTTGAAGTCATGTGTCTGTCAGAGTACGGTAATAACGTCAACATGTACGATTTCCCTCAGCCCAGACCAAGACCTAAAGACCACGTGGTGTTTTGTACCCTCCGCTCCCTCCCCCTTCTCCCACCCACCCTCCCAAATCTCTCTCTCTCCCTCTCACTCTCTCTCACTTCCTCTCCCAGCTCTCTCTCTCTCTCTCTCTGGTTGCCCTTGAGACGAAACGGAAAACCCACAAGTGTTGAGAGAGAGAGAGAGAGAGAGAGAGAGAGAGAGAGAGAGATAATATTAATGTATTAGAAAAGTAGAAATATAACTACTACTACTACTACTACTACTATTACTACCACTACTACTACTACCACTACCACTATTACAACTACTACCATTACTACTACTACCACTACCACAATTTCTACTACTACTACTACTACTACTACTGCTACACACACCACCACCACCACCACCGCCTTCGATCAGCTGACAATGTAAACAAACAGTCGTGCTTGCAATACATGAATGAATATTGCAAACAAAATACGGAGGGGGCGTACTTAACTATATTGCTGCCACGCCCACCCAGCTATAGCCGCCATCTTGTGTGTGTGTGTGTGTGTGTGTGTGTGTGTGATAGTGGAGATATTATAGATAAAGACTATTCAAATATTTATCTCTCTCTCTCTCTCTCTCTCTCTCTGATTTACTACTACTAAGGATAAATTATTTTTTTTATTTATTTATTTATTTTTTATTTTGGTATAATGGCGTTAAGATCAAGGCCATGACAGACAGACAGACAGACAGGTTAAGTGAACAGACGAAGAGATACAGGTAAACAGATATATAGACAGACAGACAGACAACAACATAAAGACAGACAGACAGACAAACACATTTTAAACAACGATAAAGAGAGAGAGAGAGAGAGAGAGAGAGAGAGAGAGAGAGAGAGAGAGAGAGAGAGAGAGAGAGAGAGAGAGAGACAGACAAATAGACAAACAGATACAGACAAACAAACAGACGGAGATGAAAAGAAAAAAAACTAACAAACAGACAGACAGACAGATAGATGGAAAAAACTAACTTAGACAGACAGACAGACAGAGAAAGAAAGAGAGAGACAGACAGACAGATGGAAAAAAAAAAAACTAACTTAAACAGACAAACAGACAAACATACATACACACAGACAGACAGACAGACAGACAGTAGGAAAAAA
>NC_059255.1:4930247-4947747 GCF_017591435.1 Portunus trituberculatus | reverse complement strand
ATGAAAAAAACACACACACAGATTTCCATACACCCCAAACGCACATTTTACACCCCCAGACCTCCTCTCAAACACCAAATACACCCCAACACACACACCGCCATACACCCACAATGATGAAAAAAAACACACACAGATTTCCATACACCCCAAACGCACATTTTACACCCCCAGACCTCCTCTCAAACACCAAATACACCCCAAACACACACACCGCCATACACCCACAATGATGAAAAACACACACACACACAGATTTCCATACACCCCAAACGCACATTTTACACCCCCAGACCTCCTCTCAAACACTAAATACACCCCAAATACACACACACACACACACCGCCATACACCCACAATGATGAAAAAAACACACACACAGATTTCCATACACCCCAAACACACATTTTACATCCCCAGACCTCCTCTCAAACACCAAATACACCCCCACACACACACACACCGCCATACACCCACAATGATGAAAAACACACACACACACACAGATTTCCATACACCCCAAACGCACATTTTACACCCCCAGACCTCCTCTCAAACACCAAATACACCCCCATACACCCTAAAACCTACACAATGATGAAAAAAAAAAAAAACACACACACAGATTTCCATACACCCCAAACACACATTTTAGACCCCCAGACCTCCTCTCAAACACCAAATACACCCCCACATACCTTCGCGCAGATGGTGTCCTGGCAATGCGATGCTCCGTGCGCTGGCTGGCCATCTTTGCGTCATGCCTCTGTTTAAATCTCACCTTGTCGGACAGTGTAGGGTGAACATCCACCCAGTAGAACCGCCACGCCATTACAGGGAGCATTAAGATGACGATGGTGAGCAGCGTGGTGAAGTAAAACATTGGTTCACCCATCGCCTGCAACATTGTGGTGATTTTGGTGTTTTTTTGGGGTGTTTTTATTTTTGCTTTGTTTTTTTTAGGGGGGTGTGGTGTTTCTTTCTTTCTTTCTTTCTTTCTTTCTTTCTCTCTCTCTCTCTCTCTCTCTCTCTCTTTATCTATTTATTTTCACTCTGTCAGTCTATCTATCCTTTTAGTACAACTCTCTCTCTCTCTCTCTCTCTCTCTCTCTCTCTCTCTTTCATTATCTATCGAATCACAATCTCTCTCTCTCTCTCTCTCTCTCTCTCTCTCTCTCTCTCTCTCTCTCTCTTCATTATCTATCGAATCAAAACTCTCTCTCTCTCTCTCTCTCTCTCTCCATTATCTATCGAATCAAAACTCTCTCTCTCTCTCTCTCTCTCTCTCTCGAATCACAACTCTCTCTCTCTCTCTCTCTCTCTCTCAGTACCTTGGCCAGTGCTCCGACATACTCCCCCTGCAGGAGATAGTTGTATGCGTACTGAAGCAGGAGGTAGAAGATGAGGGAGCCCCAGATTGTGATGTGGTGAAACAGTGTCCAGTATGAGGTGTCCAGGCAGATCTGTGGAGAGAGAGAGAGAGAGAGAGAGAGAGAGAGAGAGAGAGAGAGAGAGAGAGAGAGAGATTGTAATTAGATGAGATTTTTCGTATAAAGACAATTTTAATGCCATTTTTAAGCGTTCCTGTGTGTGTGTGTGTGTGTGTGTGTGTGTGTGTGTGTGTGTGTGTGTGTGTGTGTGTTTTTCTCTCTTTTTTTTTCTCTTTCTCTTTCTGTGTGTGTGTGTGTGTGTGTGTACCTGCATGGTGACGACGATGACAAGAATGGTGGCCACAACACTTCCGAATGTCTGCTGGTCAGCCATACTGCGCCCCTCAGTGTCCATAGCATTGTAATACGCCCCTGAGAGAGAGAGAGAGAGAGAGAGAGAGAGAGAGAGAGAGAGAGAGAGACAGGAGGACAAGAAGAAAATAGGTAAATATATAAATAAATGAATGACTTAATCTTAGCAATACATGAGTTTACAAGACTGCTATGAATATTAACTCAATTAATACAAGGATTTATCAAGCTGTATACACCAACATCCATTTATCACACACTATAACAAGGATGATGAGGAATATGTATAGATATGTATAAATATGTAAATACTGGAGTTAATAAGCATAGAATTTGTTAGAGAATATATTTAATGCGAATATTACAAAAATTTTAGTCGTCTTACCTAAACTAACCCAAATTAATTAGAGAATATATTTAGTGCGAATATTACAAAATTTTGAGACTAGCCTTACCTAACCTAACCTAACCCAAATTAATTAGAGAATACAGTAAACTCTGGATTTTCATGATAGATGCGTTCCAAGAGGCATTGCGTATTTCAAAATTGACGTAAAACAAACTTGTAGACAATACAGGGATGCGGGATGTGGGCCAAAAATCGGGTAGAAACAAACCCATTGCGGAAATTCAGTTGATTAAATTTTTTTGGGTGGCGTATTGACAAAAATGTGTGTATTAATCACGCATAAATCAAGAGTCACCTGTAGATTTAATGATAATGTGGAAGAATTTTAAGTTTTACCTAACCTAACCTAACCTAACCCAACCCAACCTAACCTAACCTAACCTAACCTAACCCAACCCAACCTAACCTAACCTAACCTAACCCAACCCAACCTAATCTTACCTAACCTAACCTAACCTAACCTAACCTGACCCAACCTAACTTAACCTAACCTAACCTAGCTTAACCTGTATATAACTTCAACACTAACTTCTAATGTATAAAGTTAATATCGGCAAGGTACAGTGGTGATTGCAGTGGTGGTGTGTGGTGATGTGGTGGTGGTGATGTGGTGGTGGTGGTGGTGGTGGTGTCAACAAGGCAACACTCAGGAGGAACACAGTGAGGTGGTGGTGGTGGTGGTGGTGGTGGTGGTGATGGTGGTGGTGGTGGTGTTGAGTTTTGACTATAATAAATTTTTTGTGTTTATTTAATTTAATTTTATTTTTCTCTTACCTTGTTTTGTTGTGGTGTTTGTACGCTTGCCTTACTGTAAATCTCTCTCTCTCTCTCTCTCACACACAAACACACACACACCATAAACACACCCAAACACACACACAAACCCCACAAACACACTCAAAGCCCCATAAACACCCACAAACACACCCAAAATATCCACAAACACACACAAACACTTCTAAAACACCCAAACACCAACAGGCACACTCCAAAACACTCCCAATTACCCCCTGAAATACTCAAAAACCATCCCAAAACACCCCAAAACACACCTAGACCCCCAAAACACACCTAGACCCCCACAAACACCCCAAAACACACACCAACACTCCTAAAACACCTATACACCCAAAACCATACCCCAAAACACCCAGAAACACTCTAAAAACACCCCAAAACACCCAAAACATACCCAAAACTCTCACAAACACACCCAAAACACTGACAAACACCCCTAAACACACCAACTCACCAAATGGGATGAAGAACAGCACACACGACGTCACAAAGCCATGAACGGCTGAGCGAAAGAACTCCCTTTTAATGAAGAGAGCGTTGCGTAGCCCTGGTGTGTACAGCTTGGGGAAGGCCAGGCTGCACACCCCCCCCCAAACACACACACACACTCCCCAAAACACCCTCAAACCCACATAAACACCCACAAACACTCCTCAAAACACACTCCAACACTCCTAGAACCCTCTCAAACACCCACAAACATACCTAAACACTCACAAACACATCCAAACATTCGCAAACACACTCAAAACAGCCAAAAACACCCAAAAACACACCCAAAAACTTTAAAAACATCCCAAAACACACCTAAACACCCCCAAACACACCCAAAACACCCTAAAATACACAAAAACACTTCTTAAACACACCCAAAACACTGACAAACACCCCTAAACACCCCCACAAACACACCAACTCACCAAATGGGATGAAGAACAGCACACACGACGTCACAAAGCCATGAACGGCTGAGCGAAAGAACTCCCTTTTATTGAAGAGAGCGTTGCGTAGCCCTGGTGTGTACAGCTTGGGGAAGGCCAGGCTGCACTTAGCACTAACATCTTGCTCAAAGATTCCCAGCGCCAACACCGGCATGGAGGTGTAGAACAGATTGTACACCGAGATGAACATGGGGTCAAATAACGTCTGAGGGGCAGTGAGGGACGAAAGAGGTTTAGTGGTGGTGATAGTGGTGGTGACTTGTGGTGGTGACTTGTGGTAGTGACTTGTGGGGTGTTTTCAAAGTGGATATTGAAGGAATTTTAGTGGTTTTTTTTTGTGGTGTTGATGTGGTGTGGGTGTTTAGTGGTGATGAAGGAAATTATGGTGTTTTTTGAGTGGTGTGTGGTTGTGGTAGTGTGTTGGGGTGTTTTTGGGAAATTTTGGCGTTTTTTTAGTGGTGGTGGTGACTGTGGTGGTGACTTGTGGGTGTTTAAAGTGGGAATGAATGAATAAATTGGTGTTTTTGGTGTTGAAACTAGGAAGATTGGGGTGTTTTTGGAGTGACGGAAGGAAATGAGGGCAATATTGGTGTTTTTTGGTGTTGAAATCATAATTGTGGTGTTTTTTTGCAGAGGAGAGGAAAAAAATAATGACGGAATTGGTGTTTTTGGTGGTGAAACGAAAAATTTTGATGTTTTAGACACAAACAAGGGAACTATCATGTTTTTTTGTGTGTTTTGGGTGTTTGAGAGGATTTTGGGGGTGTTTGTGTGTGTTTAGGGTTGTTTTGTGTTTTTGGTGTTGATATCAGAAAAAAATATGGTTTTATGTAAAGGAAAAAGGAAAGAAAAGGAGGAGGAGGAGGAGGAGGAGGGGTGGTGGTTGCAGTGGTGGTGACTGGTGGTGACTGGTGGTGGTGACTGGTGGTGGTGGTGGTGTATAAACAATTGCAATATAAAAAAATGTACACATTATCAAATATACAACAATAAAAATGCAATTAAAACACACACACACACACACACACACACACACACACACACACACACACACACACACACACACACACACACAAACGTGAAAAAACACACCACAGTGACACAAACCGTGCTGTGAAGTGCCACACGGTGCTAGACAGAAAAATAAACACAAAAAAAACGCGAAACGGCTAAAAAACGTCCAAGAGAAACGCCGAAGGTTGCGAAGGCGGTGGCTCGGCATGCCAAACTCACCGTAAGGCACAAATAGAATGAGGAAAGAGGTGAGGGCCCCATGAACGGCACTCCAGAGAAAGACACGTTTGTTGAAGAAGAGGTTCTGATGTCCTGGGGTGTAAAGCTTAGGGTACACACGGCTGTAGTAATCGTTCACGTCTTGGTCCATTATCCCCATACACAAAACGGGCAGCGACGTATAGAACAGGTTATACGTCGAGATAAAAAACGGGTCATACACTGTCTGCAATTAAAGTGTTTGTGCGTTTGGATCTTGCGTTTTGTGGGTTTTTGGTGTTTTGGTGTTTTTTGGGTGTTTTTGGTGTTTGAGTGGTGTGTTTGTGTGTTTGGATCTTGCATTTTGAGGGTTTTTGAGTTTTTTTGGTGTTTTTTGGTGTTTTTAGGTGTTTTTTGGGGTGTTTTTGGTGTTTGAGTGGTGTTTGTGCATTTTGATCTTGCATTTTGTGGGTTTTTGTGGGTTTTTTATGTTTTTTTTGTGTTTGAGTGGTGTGTTTGTGCATTTGGATCTTGTGTTTTGTTTTGTTTTTACGTTTTTTTGTTTTTTTTTTTGCACTTTTTGGTGTTTTGTGTGCTTGTGTGTTTGTACCTTGTGTTTGCTTTGCGTTTTCCTGTGTTTTTATCCGTTTTTATTATTTTGTTTGCATTTTCTGTGTTTTTGTATATGTGCGTTTGTGTGTTTGTTTTTGCATTTTTCTGTGTTTTTATCCATTTGTTTTGTTCATTTTTCCATTTTTTGGGTGTTTTGGTGTGTTTGTACCTTGCGTTTGTTTTATTTTTCATGCGTTTGTTTCTAATTTTATATTTCTTTCATTTCCTTTTCGTGTGTTTGTTTCTACCTTGTGCGTGTTTTTCTTAAGCGTGTTTCTGTGTGTTTGTTTTTGTTTGTACCTTACGTTTGATTTGCTTGTGTTTTTTTTGCATTTTTCAGTTTTTAGTGCGTTTGTTTTGTTTGTTTTAGGTATATTTTATTTTTCACGTTGTGTTTGTTTGTATTTTTGCATTTTTTGTACGTTTTTATGCATTTGTGCGAGTGTGTGTGTGTGTCTGTGTGTTTTTGGGTGTGTTTGTGCATTTGTTTATTTTCTGAGTGTTTGTGTGTACCTTCCGTTTGTTTGTTTTTTAAGTGTGTGTGCGTTTGTGTGTTTTTTGGAGTGTTTGTGTGTTTGTTTGTACATTACGTTTGTTTTTCGGTTTTTATTTGTTGTCGTTTTGTTGTTTTATTTCAGCTTGTGTTTGTTTGCATGCTCCGTTTGTTTTCCTTTCGTTTTTCAGTGTGAGTGTTTCTGTGTTTGTTTTTACCGTTTGTGCGTTTGTTTGTACACTGTGTTTTATTAGGTTTTTGTTTGTTATTACGCATTTTTAGTGTTTGTGTGTGTGTGTGTGTGTGTGTATTTATATGTTGTACGTTTGTGTGTGTGTTTGAGATGTTGCCACACCTCCCAAACGTACCCAAGCCACACACAAACACAAACACAAACACACACACACACACTTTAAAACAAACAAACAAACACAAGAATCTGTTTTTTTAGTCAAACGCGCTGGAAGGAAAACAAATAAATAAATAAATAAATAAAAACAGAATCTGAGCAGAAAAAACAGGATGAAGAGAGAGAGAGAGAGAGAGAGAGAGAGAGAGAGAGAGAGAGAGAGAGAGAGAGAGAGAGAGAGAGAGAGAGAGAGGACATCAAATCATATCATTCTCTTTATCTCATTTCTAACACACACACACACACACACACCAATAAACACACACACACACCTGAACAGAGATAGAAAATAAGAAAAACGCATTAAAAATAACAAAACGACCCCCAAAAACACCCAAAACACACACACACACTCACCTGGGCGGAGAAAGCGACGAAGAACGCAAACCAGAAGTGGCAGAGAGTGAAGGCGAAGTTTTTATAGAAGAAATAGCGTAGAAATTTACACATTCGGTAGTAGGACCAGCGCCCGTGAACCAGCAGTAGGCGCTCCAGGAACTTAAACTGAGCCACCGAGTAGTCCGACGCCAACACCGCCTGCAGACCCTCCTGTCCAGAGATGCCCACGCCTATGTGCGCCGCTGTGGGGGGGTGGTGAGGTTAGGTTAGGTTAGGTTAGGATTGGTGAGGTTAGGTTAGGTTAGGTTAGGTTGGGTTGGGTTGGGTTAAATTTAGGTGGTGTGTTTGAGGGACAGAGATAGAGACACACCACCTCACCACTATACCACAACACCACATACCCACAGAACCCACACACAACACTACACATTACCCCTTCACCACCACACACCACACCACAGCACCACTCACCACACCACGATAAATCACACCCCTTTCACCACTCACCACCACAACAACACACACTACCACCCACACACACCACCACAACACAGACAACCCCTTCACCACCAACACCACACACATCACCACCACTCACTTTTAATCATGGAGACATCATTCACCACAACACACACTACCCCTTCACCACCACCACCACCAACACCACACATCAACACCACACACATCACCACCACTCACTTTTGATCATGGAGACATCGTTGGCGCCATCACCCACTGCCAGCGTCACAGCCTTCTTGTATCGCTTCACCAAGTCAACCACCATCGCCTTCTGCAGCGGCGTCACCCGGCAGCAGATCACCGCCTTGCCTGGGGTCATCAAGGTCAAAGGTCAAAGTCAGGTAATTTTTTAGCCCCATTTAGACCTCTCAGCCCCATCCCAGCCCCTCTTCTCAGTCCACATAAGTACCCCTCCTAGTCCCACAGCCCCCTTTCAGCCCCCTAGCCTCCAGTACTCACAGCAGCTGGCAACCTCCACAGGCACCCCTCTCTGTCCCAGTCCCACAGCCCCATTTCAGTCCCCCAGCCCCCTTTCAGAACCTTTTCAGCCCTCCATCAGCCCCCTAGCCTCCAGTACTCACAGCAGCTGGCAACTTCCACAGGCACCCTTCTCTGTCTCAGTCCCACAGCCCCATTTCAGTCCCTAGCCCCCAGTACTTACACCAGCTGGCAACCTCGAGAACAGTCTCTCGTATTTGGCGTTGAGGGCAAAGACGAGGGAGTGACCATTGATGACGAGGGCGTAGTCTGCTCGCACCTCACTCTCCCCTGCCTCGCTCAGTGTGTCGCCCCCTAGCGCATCTTCACTGTGGGAGAGAGAGAGAGTGAGTGAGTGAGTGAACACATTTAAATACACTAAATAATGTCTCAAATATGCCAAAATTGAAATAAAATTGCGCATTAGAGAGAGAGAGAGAGAGAGAGAGAGAGAGAGAGAGAGAGAGAGAGAGAGAGAGAGAGAGAGAGAGAGATACACCCAAAAACACACCAAAACACTCATAAAACACCAAAAATACCCCCAAAACACCCTAAAACACCCAAACACCTCAAAAACACCCAAAACACACCCAAGACACTGCAACACCCCAAAAACACTGCAACATCCCCCAAAACACACCCAAACACCCAAAACACTGCAACACCCCAAAACACCCCCAAAATACTGCAAAACACCCCAAAACACACCAAAAACACCCCGAAAACGCAGCAAAACTCACCTAAAACACTCCAAAACACCCCAAAAACTGCAACACACTCAAAACACTGCAAAACCCCCCAAAACACCCAAAAAACACCCAAAAATACTGCAAAACACCCCAAAAACACTGTAACACCCCAAAACACTCCCAAACGTACCTAAAAGTGACCACACTCAGACTGGTTTGGTTGTGTGTGGAGTGGGACATGTTACGGATCTGTTCCCTGGTCCGCTGCAGCTGTTCCTCCACCTCTCCTGCACTCTGGGCGTCTATCACGAAGATCTCCACCATGTCATCTGTCAGCAGCTGTGTGGAGATGTGCAGGTAAGTGGAGGGAAGTGGAGGGAAGGTGGAGGGACAGTGGAGGGAAGTTTAAATGATTTTCTTTCTTTTTTCTCTATTTTTCTTCATTTTGGGAGTGTTTTGTGGGGTGTGGAGATGTGGAGGGTAGTGGAGGATGTGCAGGTAAGTGGAGGGAAGTGGAGGGAAGGTGGAGGGACAATGGAAGGAAGTTTTAATGATTTTCTTTTTTTTTTCTCTATTTTTCTTCATTTTGGGAGTGTTTTGTGGGGTTGTGGAGATGTGGAGGGTAGTGAAGGATGTGCAGGTAAGTGGAGGTAAGGTGGAGGAAAGTGGAGGGAAGGTGGAGGGAATTTTAGTGGAGTGGAGGAAAGATTTAGTTTTCTACTGGTAGGTGGAGGAAAGACGATAAATTTCTCTCTCTCTCTCTCTCTCTGTCTTTAATTTCTCTTCCTTTCTTTCAAATCACCTCCTTTTTGCTCTCTTTCACTCAAAAACTCTCTCTCTCTCTCTCTCTCTCTCTCTCTCTCTCTCTCTCTCTCTCTCTCTCTCTCTCTCTCTCTCTCTCTCTCTCTCACCTGGCAGGAATAGCCAATGTTGATAGCAGTCTCTTGTTTGTCACCAGTCAACACCCAAATCTTGATTCCCGCCATGGCCAAGTTTGCGATGGTCTGTGGCACACCATCTTGTAGCTTGTCCTCAATCGCTGTGGCTCCTGGTGTGTGGTAAGTGGTGTGTGGTTAGGTGTGTGGGTGTGTGTGTGTGTGTTTGGGGTGTTTTGGGTGTGTTTTGGGTTGTGTTTTGGGGTGTTTTTGTTGTGTTTTTGTGGTGCTTTTGAGTGTTTTTGTGTGTTTTGGCTGTGGTTCCTGGTGTGAGGGTAGTGGTGTGTGTGTGTGTGTGTGTGTGTGTGTGTGTGTGTGTGTGTGTGTGTGTGTGGTGTTTTGAGTGGTTTTGTGTGTTTATGAGTTCTTTGTGTGTTTTGTGTTCTCTCTCTCTCTCTCTCTCTCTCTCTCTCTCTCTCTCTCTCTCTCTCTCTCTCTCTCTCTCTCTCTCTCTCTCTCTCTCTCTCTCTCTCTCTCTCTCTCTCTCTCTCTCTCTCTCTCTCTCTCTCTCTCTCTGTCTCACCAAGCAGCACCAGGTCCTTCTCTATCTCTTCGTAAATGGCATCAAGTTTTGCATCTCTGTTATCGAGAGACACAGCAGCTTCATGGTGCCGGCTCTTCCAGTCCTGGGAGAGAGAGAGAGAGAGAGAGAGAGAGAGAGAGAGAGAGAGAGAGAGAGAGAGAGAGCTAATGATTAATCTGTCACTAGAACCACAAAAACACCCTTAAAAACCCACGTCACTTATTGTTTCTCCTGTTAATAATGCAGAAATGTTGTTAATCTGTCACTAGAACCACAAAAACACCCTTAAAAACCCACGTCACTTATTGTTTCTCCTGTTAATAATGCAGAAATGTTGTTAATCTGTCACTAGAACCACAAAAACACCCTTAAAAACCCACGTCACTTATTAATAATGCAGAAATGTTGTTAATCTGTCACTAGAACCACAAAAACACCCTTAAAAACCCACGTCACTTATTAATAATGCAGAAATGTTGTTAATCTGTCACTAGAACCACAAAACACCCTTAAAACCCACGTCACTTATTAATAATGCAGAAATGTTGTTAATCTGTCACTAGAACCACAAAACACCCTTAAAAACCCACGTCACTTATTAATAATGCAGAAATGTTGTTAATCTGTCACTAGAACCACAAAACACCCTTAAAACCCACGTCACTTATTAATAATGCAGAAATGTTGTTAATCTGTCACTAGAACCACAAAACACCCTTAAAACCCACGTCACTTATTAATAATGCAGAAATGTTGTTAATCTGTCACTAGAACCACAAAACACCCTTAAAACCCACGTCACTTATTAATAATGCAGAAATGTTGTTAATCTGTCACTAGAACCACAAAACACCCTTAAAACCCACGTCACTTATTAATAATGCAGAAATGTTGTTAATCTGTCACTAGAACCACAAAACACCCTTAAAACCCACGTCACTTATTAATAATGCAGAAATGTTGTTAATCTGTCACTAGAACCACAAAACACCCTTAAAACCCACGTCACTTATTAATAATGCAGAAATGTTGTTAATCTGTCACTAGAACCACAAAACACCCTTAAAACCCACGTCACTTATTAATAATGCAGAAATGTTGTTAATCTGTCACTAGAACCACAAAACACCCTTAAAACCCACGTCACTTATTAATAATGCAGAAATGTTGTTAATCTGTCACTAGAACCACAAAACACCCTTAAAACCCACGTCACTTATTAATAATGCAGAAATGTTGTTAATCTGTCACTAGAACCACAAAACACCCTTAAAACCCACGTCACTTATTAATAATGCAGAAATGTTGTTAATCTGTCACTAGAACCACAAAACACCCTTAAAACCCACGTCACTTATTAATAATGCAGAAATGTTGTTAATCTGTCACTAGAACCACAAAACACCCTTAAAACCCACGTCACTTATTAATAATGCAGAAATGTTGTTAATCTGTCACTAGAACCACAAAACACCCTTAAAAACCCACGTCACTTATTAATAATGCAGAAATGTTGTTAATCTGTCACTAGAACCACAAAAACACCCTTAAAAACCCACGTCACTTATTAATAATGCAGAAATGTTGTTAATCTGTCACTAGAACCACAAAAACACCCTTAAAAACCCACGTCACTTATTAATAATGCAGAAATGTTGTTAATCTGTCACTAGAACCACAAAAACACCCTCACGTCACTTATTAATAATGCAGAAATGTTGTTAATCTGTCACTAGAACCACAAAACACCCTTAAAAACCCACGTCACTTATTAATAATGCAGAAATGTTGTTAATCTGTCACTAGAACCACAAAACACCCTTAAAACCCACGTCACTTATTAATAATGCAGAAATGTTGTTAATCTGTCACTAGAACCACAAAACACCCTTAAAACCCACGTCACTTATTAATAATGCAGAAATGTTGTTAATCTGTCACTAGAACCACAAAACACCCTTAAAAACCCACGTCACTTATTAATAATGCAGAAATGTTGTTAATCTGTCACTAGAACCACAAAAACACCCTTAAAAACCCACGTCACTTATTAATAATGCAGAAATGTTGTTAATCTGTCACTAGAACCACAAAAACACCCTTAAAAACCCACGTCACTTATTAATAATGCAGAAATGTTGTTAATCTGTCACTAGAACCACAAAACACCCTTAAAACCCACGTCACTTATTAATAATGCAGAAATGTTGTTAATCTGTCACTAGAACCACAAAACACCCTTAAAAACCCACGTCACTTATTAATAATGCAGAAATGTTGTTAATCTGTCACTAGAACCACAAAACACCCTTAAAACCCACGTCACTTATTAATAATGCAGAAATGTTGTTAATCTGTCACTAGAACCACAAAACACCCTTAAAACCCACGTCACTTATTAATAATGCAGAAATGTTGTTAATCTGTCACTAGAACCACAAAACACCCTTAAAACCCACGTCACTTATTAATAATGCAGAAATGTTGTTAATCTGTCACTAGAACCACAAAACACCCTTAAAACCCACGTCACTTATTAATAATGCAGAAATGTTGTTAATCTGTCACTAGAACCACAAAACACCCTTAAAACCCACGTCTCTTATTAATAATGCAGAAATGTTGTTAATCTGTCACTAGAACCACAAAAACACCCTCACGTCACTTATTAATAATGCAGAAATGTTGTTAATCTGTCACTAGAACCACAAAAACACCCTTAAAACCCACGTCACTTATTAATAATGCAGAAATGTTGTTAATCTGTCACTAGAACCACAAAAACACCCTTAAAAACCCACGTCACTTATTAATAATGCAGAAATGTTGTTAATCTGTCACTAGAACCACAAAAACACCCTTAAAAACCCACATCACTTATTAATAATGCAGAAATGTTGTTAATCTGTCACTAGAACCACAAAAACACCCTTAAAAACCCACATCACTTATTAATAATGCAGAAATGTTGTTAATCTGTCACTAGAACCACAAAAACCCTTAAAACCCACGTCACTTATTAATAATGCAGAAATGTTGTTAATCTGTCACTAGAACCACAAAAACACCCTTAAAAACCCACAACACTTATTAATAATGCAGAAATGTTGTTAATCTGTCACTAGAACCACAAAACACCCTTAAAACCCACGTCACTTATTAATAATGCAGAAATGTTGTTAATCTGTCACTAGAACCACAAAAACACCCTTAAAAACCCACGTTACTTATTAATAATGCAGAAATGTTGTTAATCTGTCACTAGAACCACAAAAACACCCTTAAAAACCCACATCACTTATTAATAATGCAGAAATGTTGTTAATCTGTCACTAGAACCACAAAAACACCCTTAAAAACCCACGTCACTTATTAATAATGCAGAAATGTTGTTAATCTGTCACTAGAACCACAAAAACACCCTTAAAAACCCACGTTACTTATTAATAATGCAGAAATGTTGTTAATCTGTCACTAGAACCACAAAAACATCCTTAAAAACCCACATCACTTATTAATAATGCAGAAATGTTGTTAATCTGTCACTAGAACCACAAAAACACCCTTAAAAACCCACGTCACTTATTAATAATGCAGAAATGTTGTTAATCTGTCACTAGAACCACAAAAACACCCTTAAAAACCCACGTCACTTATTAATAATGCAGAAATGTTGTTAATCTGTCACTAGAACCACAAAAACACCCTTAAAAAACCTGTGTCCTTTCCTAAACCTCTCTCTCTCTCTCTCTCTCACCTGAAAGTAATCCTCCTCCAGGTCTTTGTAAGCGAGACACAGTGTTCGAAGGCCGTCTCCAGCAAATGCCTGTAGAAAAGAGGTCATTTCAAGGTCACAGAGGGGTCACATTTAGGTCACACTGAGGGGTTAGGTTGAGGTCATTTTGAGGTCACATACAGGGGTCATATAAATGGGGTCATATTAAACTCACTCTCTCTCTCTCTCTCTCTCTCTCACATAAATATTTCTCTTTTTCAATCTTTTTTTCCTTAAATTTGTAACTCTCTCTCTCTCTCTACATTATTTCAACTATTCCAACCACACACACACACACACACAAACACACACACACACACACACATACACACCACACACACACAAACACAAACACACACACACCCCTCTCCCTCCCATCTCTCTCTTTCCATCTCCCTGTCACACCAAACACACACACACACACACACACACACACACACTGGTTTAACGATAGATGCGAAAAGGCTAGAACAAGAAAAGAGGATGCATGGAAGAGGTGGAGAAGGAAAAGACGGATTAAGCAGTGGGAAAGTTACAAAAGAGCAAGAAATGAATATGTGTTGATTAGAAGAGAAGAAAGAAAGAAACAAGAAAAGGATATAATTGATAAATGTAAAGACCAACCAAGGCTTTTTTACAGACATGTGAACAACAACATCAAAAATAGAGAAAGTATTGAAAGTTTAGAAGTAAATGGAGTATACAGTGAAGATCCCAGGAAATGGCAGAGGCTATGAATGGATGCTTTCGGAAGGTATTCACAAAGGAGACTGCTTTTGACAAACCACTGGTAATGGAACAGAAAGGGATTATGAAGGAGTTTCAAGTAACGGTGGAGGAGATCAAGAACATGATGGGGAGTTTAGAAGTGAGAAAGCTGTGGGACCTGATGGGGTATCAGGATGGATTTTAAGAGAATGCAGGAGCAATTGGCAGAAAAAGTTTGTGAAGTAATTGATGCCTCATTAAGGGAAGGCGTAGTGCCCCAAGACTGGAAAAGAGCTAACATTGTCCCAATCTATAAATCAGGTAACAAGAGAGACCCATTGAACTATAGACCAGTGTCACTTACAAGTGTGGTAGCTAAGATGTGTGAGAGGGTGGTGAAGACTAGATGGACAGACTTCTTGGAGAAAATGACATACTTTGTGAGTGTCAATTTGGTTTTAGGAAAGGGCGTTCATGCACGACAAACCTGATATGTTACTATTCGAGGGTGATAGATGTAATACAGGAAAGAGATGGTTGGGCTGATGGAATATATCTGGATTTAAAAAAGGCCTTTGATAAGGTACCACACCAGAGACTGATCTGGAAACTTGAAATGGTAGGAGGAGTGCATGGCAGTTTACTAAAATGGATGGAAGACTTTTGGTAGGAAGAGAAATGAGAACAATAATTAAGGACAGACCATCAGAATGGGGATTGGTGGAGAGTGGAGTTCCACAGGGATCAGTGTTGGCACCAGTAATGTTCGCAGTCTACATAAATGACATGGTGGATGGGGTGTCCAGTTATGTGAGCCTATTTGCAGACGATGCAAAATTGTTACGAAAAGTGAGATGTGACAAAGATTGCGAACTACTCCAGGAAGACTTGGACAGAATATGGAAATGGAGCTGTACATGGCAAATGGAGTTCAACACGACAAAATGCAAGAAAATAGAGTTTGGCAAGAGTGAAAGAAGAATCAGGAGTATGTACAAGATAGGAAATGAAGACATAAAACCAGTCATGAAGAAAAAGACCTTGGGGTGACAATTACCAATGACCTATCGCCAGAGAGACATATAAACAAAATAATTGGAGAAGTATTGAACTTATTGAGGAACATAAGAGTGGCGTTCAGATATCTAGATGAAGAAATGATGAAGAAAATAATTACTGCAATGATAAGACCGAGGCTTGAATATGCAACAATACAGTGGGCTCCGAACTTAAAGAAACACATAAGGAAACTAGAGAAAGTACAGAGGGCTGCAACGAAAATGGTGCCTGACTTAAGAGATTTGACTTATGAAGACAGACTGAAAAGAATGCAACTTCCAACCCTGGAAAACAGAAGAGAAAGGGGAGACCTGATAGCAATATACAGAGTGATGATTGGCATGGAAAAATGGATAGGGAAGATCTGTGTATGTGGAATGGAAGAATGTCGAGAGGGCATGGGAAAAACTAAAATGGCCACTTATAGGAGAGATGTGAAAAATATAGCTTCCTCATAGAAGGGTGGAAGCATGGAATAGTTTAGACGTGGAAGTGGTCAACGCAAGGAATATTCATGATTTTAAGAAAAAGCTGGACATTAATAGATATGGAGACGGGACAACACGAGCATAGCTCTTTTCCCGTATGTTACAATTAGGTAAATACAATTAGGTAAATACACACACACACCTCTTTCCCTCCCATCCCTACTCTCTCTCTCTCTCTGCCCCGTCCTTACATCGAGGTGCTCCTGTGTGTGTCGTTTCAAGCTCTCCTGGCCGTCCTTCAGTCTCTCGTAGATAATGGAATCAGCCCCCTTGCAGTATAGCCTTATCTTGCCGTCCTTCTTCAAAATCACCGACATTCTCTTACGAACATTGTTGAAGTCCAGAATGCAGAGAAGTTCGTAAGTTTCCTGCATTTTCTTCGCCTGGGGTTGGGTTAGGTTAGGTTAGGTTTGGGTTTGGGGTGTTTAAAAGTTGATTAATTAATTTTTTTTTGTTTTTTTTTATCTATCTATTTATTTGTGTGTTTTTTTGGTGTTTTTTGTGTTTTGTTTTGTTTTCTTTCTTTTTTTTTCTCTCTTTTTTTTGTGTGTGTTTTGGTAAAGTTGGGTTTTTTCTCTCATTCTCTCTCTCTCTCTGTCTCTTTCTCTCTCTCTCTCTCTCTCTCTGCCCCCCCCCCCGACCCCCAAAAGACACACTCACAGAAATGGTGATGCTGTTCGGAGTGCGTGACTTGAAGACGAACCCAAAATTCCTTGCTGCCGACACCAACGCACCCTCGTCTGGTGATTGCGCCTGGTACTCAAGACGGCCTGGTGGTGGTGGTGGTGGTGACGGTGGTGGTGGTGGTGGTGGTGGTGGTGGTGGTGGTGGTGGTGGTGGTGGTGGTGGTAATAATAATTTAAGTTTGGTATCTTCTCAGGTCTAAAAATAATTGTAATGGTAGCTCTCTCTCTCTCTCTCTCTCTCTCTCTCTCTCTCTCTCTCTCTCTCTCTCTCTCTCTCTCTCCTCTCTCACATCCTTTCTTTTCTCTCTATCTCACACATACACCCACACTGTCTCTCTCTCTCTCTCTCTCTCTCTCTCTCTCTCTCTCTCTCTCTCTCTCTCTCTCTCTCTCTCTCTCTCTCTCAATCTCTCTCTCTCTCTCTCTCTCTCTCTCTCTCTCTCTCTCTCTCTCTCTCTCTCTCTCTCTCTCTCTCTCTCTCTCTCTCTTTCATATCTTTCTCTCTCCTCTAATAATTTCCTCTCTCTTCTCTCTCTCTCTCTCTCTCTCTCTCTCTCTCTCTCTCTCTCTCTCTTAACCTCTTTTCTCTCAAATCATCTTTTTTCTCTATCTTTTCCTCAAATCATTCTCTCTCTCTCTCTCTCTCTCTCACCGTTCTTCTCCTCCGGCATGACAGTGTGACAAAG
>NC_059255.1:4910247-4912747 GCF_017591435.1 Portunus trituberculatus | reverse complement strand
AATAATAATAATAATAATAATAATAATAATAATAATAATAATAATAATAATAATAATAATAATAATAATAATAATAAATAAATAAATATAACAGTTTCAACACACACACACACACACAACACACACACACACACACACACACACACACACACACACACACACACACACACACACACACACACACACACACACACACACACACACACACACACACACACACACACACACACACACACACACACAGACATTTACTCACTCACTCACACCCACCCACACACACACACACACACACACACACACACACACACACACACACACACACTCGCAAACTTACACAACATCGGAAATCATTGTCGAGAGAGAGAGAGAGAGAGAGAGAGAGAGAGAGAGAGAGAGCACTTCTGAGCATAACACACATAAACAACACTCGATGCATTGTGGGACGCGAACCAAACATTCTGACACGGGCCAAGGTGAGCGAAACTTTGTGGAGGAGGAGGAGGAGGAGGAGGAGGAGGAGGAGGAGGAGGAGGAGACAGTTGAAGGAAGAAAAAAAAAAAAAAGGAGGAGGAAGAGGAAGAAGAGGAGGAAGAGGAATAAGAAGAGGAGAGGAGGAGGAGGAAGGAAGAGGAAGAAGAAGAAGAAGAAGAAGAAGAAGAAGAAGAAGAAGAAGAAAGGAGCAGAAACAGTAGAAGGAAGAAAATGAGAAAAGAAGAAGAAGAAGAAGAAGAAGAAGAAGAAGAAGAAGAAAAGAAAGAAGTAAGAGAAAGAAGAGAAGGAAGAGGAGAAATATGAGAAGAAAAAATAGAAAAACAACGATGAGGAGGAGGAGGAGGAGGAGGAGGAGGAGGAGGAGGAGGAGGAGGAGGAGGAGGAGGAGGAGGAGGAGGAGGAGGACATAAATACAATGACTTTATTACAATTCACATTCTTCTATTACCATTATTCACCTTTCATCAATTTCTCTTATCTATTATTTTTTTTCTATTTCTTTTCGTTCTTTGTCTCTTTGTCAGTGGTGTTCGCTCAATAGTGTTCATTATGCATCATGTGTACACCATTACACACACACACACACACACACAGACACACAAACACACTTTTTTTTTTAACTAAGGTCATAAAAAGGTCAATATAAGGTCATTTCAGGTCATTTAAGGTCAAGTGAGGTCGTAATATATGGTCATAAGATAAGGTCATTTACTCCCTCTAAAATATACACAAGGTCAGAATATACAGCAGTTGTTTTTAACCCCTTCAGTAGCGTGACGTGTTTCTCTATTCCTTGTGGTGACTATTTGGTGACTTTCTACAGCTTCACCAACTCATGTGGGGGGTTAAAATAGTGAAGACTGTGGCCATTAATCTTCTGCCCTCCATACACCCTTGCTAATGTCAATAAAATGGTCTAATGGTACACAAATCTCAAGGTAAAAATGTGTCCCAGTACTGAAGGGGTTAAAATCGTGAAGACTGTGGCCATTAATCTTGTGCCCTCCATACACCCTTGCTAATGTAAAAAAATGGTCTAATCGTAGCCAAACTGTCTTAAAATGCCCTAAAACATGCCAAACTGTCTTAAAATACCTAAAAACATACCAAACTATTTTAAAATGGCCTAAAAACATGCCAAACTGCCTTAAAATATACCTAAACATCTCAAACTGTCTTAAAATGCCCTAAAAACATGACAAACTGCCTTAAAATGGCCTACAAACATGTCAAACTGCTTTAAAATGCTCTAAAAATAGGTCAAACTGTCTTCAAATGCGCTGTATCCCAGTATTGAAGGAATTAATATCATGAAGACTGGCCATTAACCTTGTGACCTCCATAGACCCTCCCTTAGGTAAGTCAAACCGTCTACTTATACCCAAAACTCAAGGTAGAAATGTGTCCCAGATTTTATACAGCTTCAGAAACTCATGTGGGGATTAGAATAGTGGAGACTGTGGCCATTAATCTTCAGCCCTCCATACACCCTTGCTAACGTCAATAAAATGGTCTAATGGTACACAAAACTCAAGGTAAAAATGTGTCCCAGTACTGAAGGGGTTAAAATAGTGAAGACTGTGGCCATTAATCTTCAGCCCTCCATACACCCTTGCTAACGTCAATAAAATGGTCTAATGGTACACAAAACTCAAGGTAAAAATGCGTCCCAGTACTGAAGGGGTTAAAATAGTGAAGACTGTGGCCATTAATCTTCAGCCCTCCATACACCCTTGCTAACGTCAATAAAATGGTCTAATGGTACACAAAACTCAAGGTAAAAATGTGTCCCAGTACTGAAGGGGTTAAAATAGTGAAGACTGTGGCCATTAATCTTCTGCCCTCCATAGACCCTTGCTAATGTCAATAAAATGGTCTAATGGTACACAAAACTCAAGGTAAAAATGTGTCCCAGTACTGAAGGGGTTAAAATAGTGAAGACTGTGGCCATTAATCTTCTGCCCTCCATAGACCCTTCCTAATGTCAATAAAATGGTCTAATGGTACA
>NC_059255.1:4900247-4905247 GCF_017591435.1 Portunus trituberculatus | reverse complement strand
TTTGGCATGTTTTTAGGGCATTTTAAGACAGTTTGGCATGATCTTTTTAGAGCTTTTAATTTTAAGACAGTTTGGAATGTTTTCAGGGCATTTTAAGACAGTTTGGAATGTTTTCAGGGCATTTTAAGACAGTTTGGAATGTTTTCAGGGCATTTTAAGACAGTTTGGAATGTTTTAGGGCATTTTAAGACAGTTTAGCTACGATTAGACCATTTTATTGACATTAGCAAGGGTGTATGGAGGGCAGAAGATTAATGGCCACAGTCTTCACTATTTTAATCCCCCACATGAGTTGGTGAAGCTGTAGAAAGTCACCAAATAGTCACCACAAGGAATAGGGAAACACGTCACGCTACTGAAGGGGTTAATGTCTAGACACACACACACACACACACACACACACACACACACACACACACACACACACACACACACAGATTTGGTAATACTGTTATTCATTTGTATTTTTTTCTGTTCTGGTAACACTTCAACACAAAACACTTAACACTCTCTCTCTCTCTCTCTCTCTCTCTCTCTCTCTCTCTCTCTCTCTCTCTCTCTCTCTCTCTCTCTCTATTTCCTTCATTATCTTCGTCTTGTTTCTCACTTTCTCTTTTTCTGTCTCACTTTCTCACACTATCTCTCACTCTCTCTCTCTTTGAACTGAAGTGGTGATGGTGGTGGTGAAGCCTTTTTGCTCTCTCTCTCTCTCTCTCTCTCTCTCTCTCTCTCTCTCTCTCTCTCTCTCTCTCTCGCTCTCAAAACATAATCACTGACAAACAAATAAATAAATAAATAAATAAATAAAATAATAATCGCCACATTATCTCAAATATATAATGTAAACAAGACGATCAAAGAAAATGGGCGTGAATTGAACCCCCACAGAAAACGGAATCTTTTAAAGGCACACTCTAATAAATCACTAGGATCAAAGAAAATGGGTGTTAATTGAACCACTGAAGAAAACGGAATATTATAAGGCAAACTCTCTCTTGTATTTTGTCAACCACTCTCGAATAAAAGCTCAGTAGATTCGTGACACATGACCTCCCTCTCCTGAAGCCAAATTGATGATCCGATAGTAACTTATGATCCTCCAGGAAGCGTATCCAATATTTCTTTATGACCCTCTCACAAATCTTACCGACCACACTTGTTAGAGACACAGGTCTATAGTTAAGAGGCTCTTCCTTACTGCCTCCCTTATAAATGGGCACCACTTCACCTCTCTTCCACTCTACTGGTACTTCCCCGGTTTCTAATGAGCACCTTATAATGTCATATAATGGATCTATCAATTCTTCTCTACATTCCTTCAATAATTTGCCTGAAACTTCATCTGGTCCCATCGCTTTATCATCTTTAAGTTCCTAAAACATTTATATAACTCCTTTTTAGGTATCTTAATGTCATCCTTGTGCACATTTCCTTCCACATTCTGAGGCTTTACAAACATTTAGCAATTCCGCAATATTCTTAGGGTCATCTACTATCCCTTGCTCTGCTTTTAACCTTTCAATGGACTCTCTCATTTTAAGTTTACCATTTATGAACCTGTAAGACAATTTTGGATGTTCCTTACTCTTGTCTACAATATCTTTTTCAAATTTTCTTTCTTCCTCCCTCCTTACCCTCACATACTCATTTCTCGCCACTCTATAATTCTCCTTATTTAGTATATTCCTGCTCTTTTTCCATCTTTTCCAAGCCACATCTCTCTTTTCCTTTGCATTAAACCAATCCTTTCTTCCTTCCTCTCTTGGTTTATACTTTGCTACGAATTTCATAACTCCTTCTTTACAATATTTCAGAAAAATCTCATATTTTTTTTGCACTTCTCTGATTTGTAACATCTCCTCCCAATCTAATGTTCTGAAATAATTGTTCAAACTTTCTGTGTCCATCTTTCTATAATTCAATCTACCACTCCTGTGTGTGTGTGTGTGTGTGTGTGTGTGTGTGTGTGTGTGTTTTTTTTTAAGCGTGTTTTGGTGTCTTAAGCATGTTTTTTGTGTGTTTTGGGATGTTTTATAGTGGTGGTGGTGGTGGTGGCGCCTCAACATTTGGTGTATGCGCGGGTCCTTCACAAAAAAGTGGCGCCACTCAAGTGTCTGGGATGAGTGACAGGTGGCCACAGTCGCTTGCCACAGACGATAGAGTGGCGCAACTCTTCCAAAAGTTGCCACACTGCTCCCACCCACCACTGGATAGGAAATTCGGCCACCCCAATAGAAAACGGGTGAATTTAAAGGAATATCCAAAAGAAAACGTGCATAAACTGACCCATACTATAGAAAACGGAGGTGTTATAGGGTAAACTTAAAGTGTTGATAAATAGCATAGAAAATTGGCGATTAATCATAGAAAACGTATCAAGTCACCACAGAAAACGATAATATTTCACGGGGGACTCAAACAAACCAACAAAAAATTGAATAAACAGAAAAAAATTGAGAAAAAAACAAGAAAAGAAGAGATAGAAAGATGAAAACTAATAGAAAACGAAGAAAAAAGGAAAGAAATGAAAGAAAACGTATCAAACCACCACAGAAAACGACGATATTTCACGAGTAACTCAAATAAAAGGAGAAAAATGAAAGAAAACGTATTAAACCACCACAGAAAACGGGGAACTCAAGCAAACCCACACAAATAAACAACAAACAGGAAAAATGGTACAAAAATGAGATAAATACGAGAAAAACACACAAAATTGGAATAAATGAAAATAATAACAAGAAAAATGATAAAAATACTCACGCGTCCTCAGTCTTGCCGAGGTAGAAGCTCGAACCATTGTGCTCTCTCTCTCTCTCTCTCTCTCTCTCTCTCTCTCTCTCTCTCTCTCTCACAGTTCCTCTATCACCATTTCCAAGAGGCGAGAGAAAGAGAGGAGGAGGAGGAGGAGGAGGAGGAGGAGGAGGAGAGGAGGAAGAGGAGGAGGAGGAGGAGGAGGAGGAGGAGGAATACAGCTGGCTATCCGAGGCCGAAATGGTACTCCAGCTGGCAATAGTAGCAGTAGCAGTAGTAGTAGTAGTAGTAGTAGTAGTAGTAGTGAACCAGATGTTTAAAGGGCGCAGGGAACAGCTGGTGCAAGGAGAACCAGCTGTCTTATCTACTAGTAGTTGGCACAGTTGGCAGGTGGTGAGGGTGGTGGTACAGCTGTTGGGGAGAGAGAAAGCCAGCTGTTACTACGTGTACCAGCTGTCTAGGGTGGGTTAGGCCATCTGTCTGTCTGTCTGTCTGTTTGTTTGTGTGTGTGTGTGTGTGTGTGTGTCTGTGTGTTTGCCACCTGTTGCTACGTGTACCAGCTGTCTAGGGTAGGTTAGGCCAGCTGTCTGTCTGTCTGTCTGTCTGTCTGTCTGTCTGTGTGTTTGCCAGCTGGTGCAGTAAAGAACCAGCTGTTTGTGTGTGTGTGTGTGTGTGTGTGTGTGTGTGTGTGTGTGTGTGTGTGTGTGTGTGTATTCAATCAAATTACATAGGCCTATTAATTACATAGGATAAAATTACATAGGTCTAAAAATTACATCTCAAATTACATAGGCCTAAAAATTTCATAGCCACAAATTACATAGGCCTACATATTACATAGCCTCAAATTATATAGGCCTAAAAATTACATAGGCCTAAAATTACATAGGCTCATTTTACATGGGCCTAAAAATTACATTGGTCTAAAAAATAACAGCCTCAAATTACATAGGCCTAAAAATTACCAGGTTTAAATTGCATAGGCCTAAAAATTACATAGCCTCAAATTACATAGGCCTACATATTACATAGCCTCAAATTACATAGGCCTAAAAAATAACCAGTTTTAAATTACATAGGCTCAAATTACATACTCACTTTACATAGGCCTAAAAAACACATAGGCCTAAAAATTACATAGCCTCAAATTACATAGGCCTACAAATTACATAGGCCTAAAAATTACATAGGTTCAAATTACATAGGCCTAAAATTGACTAGGTTTAAATTACATAGGTCTATTAATTAACAGGTAAAACATTTAATTAGGCCTATTACCTGGTTCCCCCGGGGCGGCCTCAGGTGTGTGGCGCCTGGGGGGGGAGGGGGCACATCGGGGGCGGCATAGGGCGTCGCCACAAACCAGGGGCGCCCGCCATTCACACTACGGGAGAAGGGGGATGAGTGAGTGAGGGAGGGAGAGAGAGAGAGAGAGAGAGAGAGAGAGAGAGAGAGAGAGAGAGAGAGAGAGAGAGAGAACTGGGGTCAGTGTTGTGGTGGTGGTTGTGGGTAAGACAAATAATAACAACAACAACAACAACAACAACAACAACAACAACAACAACAACAACAACAACAACAACAAGGAGAAAGAGGAGGAGGAGGAGAAATAGTAAAAGACAAAAGGAGGAGGAGGAGGAGGAGGAGGAGGAGGAGGAGGAGGAGGAGGAGGAGGAGGAGGAGGAGGAGGAGGAATAAGCAAATAAAAGATTGAGGAGATACGTAGAAACATTAGCAATTCTCTCTCTCTCTCTCTCTCTCTCTCTCTCTCTCTCTCTCTCTCTCTCTCTCTCTCTCATGGTGACTTGTTGACTTGTGAGAAAGAAAAACGTGTCCAGGCATGAGAGAGAGAGAGAGAGAGAGAGAGAGAGAGAGAGAGAGAGAGAGAGATGCATGGCCACGTCTTTCCTCGGCCCCCAATCTCTCTCTCTCTCTCTCTCTCTCTCTCTCTGTGTGTGTGTGTGTGTGTGTGTGTGTGTGTGTGTGTGTGTGTGTGTGTGTGTGTGTGTGTGTGTGTGTGTGTGTGTGTGTTTCTCGAAAGGTTGAATTTAAATAATGCAAAATTTCTCTCTCTCTCTCTCTCTCTCTCTCTCTCTCTCTCTCTCTCTCTCTCTCTCATTAACTAATTAGAGAAAGGAAAAACACACTTGTTGCCATTTTCATTAGAAAGAGAGAGAGAGAGAGAGAGAGAGAGAGAGAGAGAGAGAGAGAGAGAGAGAGAGAGAGAGAGAGAGAATGAGAGAGGA
>NC_059255.1:4882747-4892747 GCF_017591435.1 Portunus trituberculatus | reverse complement strand
CGTGTTTTTAAGGGTGTTTTTGTGGCTCTGGGGATGGATTGACAACATTTATAGTTTATTAAAGGAGAAACTCTTGAAAACCTCAGCTTATTGTCTCTAATCGTGTTTTTAAGAGTGTTTTCATGGCTCAGCTACTTGTTCCTGTGGCCTTGCAAATTGTCGCAGTGAGAGGAGAAGGTGTTTGTGAATGTGACTGAAGGTGTACACGTAGGAGGAGACAAGCGACAAACGGCTATATAGTTAAACCTACACATGGCCTTCCCTGTGTGACCAAAGCTATTCAATTCCACTATCACCCCATCCATATATTAATCCAATCTTGTTTTAACCCCTTCAGTAGCGTGACGTGTTTCCCTATTCCTTGTGGTGACTATTTGGTGACTTTCTACAGCTTCACCAACTCATGTGGGGGATTAAAATAGTGAAGACTGTGGCCATTAATCTTGTGCCCTCCATACACCCTTGCTAATGTCCTAATGGTACACAAATCTCAAGGTAAAAGTGTGTCCCAGTACTGAAGGGGTTAAAATAGTGAAGACTGTGGCCATTAATCTTCTGCCCTCCATACACCCTTGCTAATGTCCTAATGGTCTAATGGTACATAAATCTCAAGGTAAAAATGTGTCCCAGTACTGAAAGGGTTAATCAAAACAACAACAAAACAGCATGAAAACAAATATATAGAAAAACAATAAAAAAATATATATACAAACAAAATAAATAAATAAATAAAATGGCGCCCACTTACATGCCAGTCCCCTTACAGGATATTGGAGCGAGCAGTGTTTTTTTTTTTTTTTTTTCTTTTTCCTCCTCCTCCTCCTCCTCCTTCTCCTCCTCTTCTTCCTCTTATGCATTTCTCTTACTTGTTTCTCCTTCTCCTTTATTTCCTCTTCCTCCATTTCTCTTATCTATTTCTCCTCCTCCTCTTCTTTTTCCTCTTCCTCCTCCTCTTCTTCTTATCAACAAAGTAAAAGCGCATGGAATAACTGGTGACATTGCAGCGTGGGTCGAGGATTGGTTGTCTGATCGTAAACAGCGAGTTGTGATCAATGGTAAATCTTCAGACTGGATTAACGTAAGCAGTGGCGTTCCTCAAGGATCAGTTCTGGGACCTATTCTTTTTATTATATATATTAACGACATTGATGAAAGAATAAATTGTAAGCTCTCAAAATTCGCAGATGACACAAAATTGCAAACAGAGTAGACTCAGAAAGCCAAAGACAACTTTTGCAAAAAGATTTAGATACTCTCATCGAATGGTCAAACAAGTGGCAAATGAAATTCAATATAGATAAATGCCACGTTTACACATAGGAAATCAAAATCCTCAGGCGACATACAAGATGAACAATACCCCAATGACGAGTGTGGACAAAGAAAAAGATCTTGGTGTCATTGTTTCAGCAGACCTCAAGCCTAGCAAACACTGTACTGAAGTCGTCAAAACTGCGAATAAATTAGTTGGTTTCATTGGACGATCTTTCACTTTCAAGTCTGAAAAAATAATATTAACATTATATAACTCACTCGTCCGTCCACATCTCGAATACAATGTTCAGTTTTGGTCACCGTATTACAAAAAAGATATCGAAAAATTAGATAAATACAACGCAGATTAACAAAAATGATCCCAAGGCTGCGGAACAAATCCTACGAGGAACGCCTAAAGGAATTAAATTTATTTTCTCTTGAGAAACGGAGAGTAAGAGGCGACCTTATCATGCTTTTCAAAATTTTTAATGGGTTTGCAAATATGAATATTCAAAAATACGTATCAGTCGACCAGTCAAATGTGACCAGAAGCAATGGTTTCAAAATTGTTGGTAAGCGTTTTGTAACAAATGAAGCCAAACACTTTTTCTTTAATCGCATAGTCAATATATGGAATGGTCTGCCATCAAATGTTGTCAACTCAGGTACTATCGAAACGTTCAAAGTTCGCCTCGATAAATACTTTGAATGTAATCCCCGGTTGTCGCTATTCATTTCCGAATAACTTGCGCTTTTTCTTTTATCTCCCGGGCCTCTGATCGTGGTTTAAATTGCCCGTTAGTTTAAATTACTCTCACCCTCCATACATGACACAGATAGCCCGGAGTGAACGGTCACTACTTTTACTCTCGATCTGTGAAGGGCTGTGGATAGTCAAGAGCCCTGACAGTAGGTGACCATCATCGGGATTTAAGGTAGGTACCAGGGATCACCGCTGCGGGGGGTAACCATACAGTGTGCGGCGCCCTTTAAAGGGAAGTGCACTTTACAGTGGTTGTACGGAGCTGGGGCCTGATTGACTGCTGCCTCTCTTGAAAGCGCCAGGCAAGGCTGCCGCACCACCTTTTTGACTCCACACTGTGTTTACATACATACTACACTGCACTGCATACACGCACAGATAGCCCAGAGTGAACGGTCACTACTACTACTCTCGACCTGTGACGGGCTGTGTTTGGAGAGGGCCTTGTCAACCATTGATCATCATCGGGAACTAAGTACCAGGGATCAATGTTGCAAGGGGTTATCAGCGTACGGCGTCCCTACAGGGAAAGTATGCTATCTCACTGGATTGAACAGAGCTGGGGCCTGATTGACTGCGCCAGGCAAGGCTGCCGCACCACCCATTCCACATCCACACTGTGCATCCACGTACACAATGCACACACCACATGACATTCACCAAGCGTTAACACTTTCCCCCACAAACACAAGTACTCACACACACATCACACATTTCCTTTTCACTCTCTACTAAAATTCCATGTGATTTTTTAACATCACATGGTTTCGCCTTTTTTCCTGCCAGCCTCGGCTGGAGGGAGGCGGTGGGAGGAGCCTTCTGCTTTGCTGTCCTGTCTCTACCACTGGTAGTTAGTAGATAGTTTTCACAAACAGCCTAGTAAGGACCTAAGGGTCTGTTGCTGTTTGTCTTCCTTTTATCTATTTCTCTTATTTCTCCTCCTCTTCCTCTTCCTATACTCTCTATTTCTCCTTCTCTTCTTCTTCTTTTTCCTCCTCCTCCTCCTCCTATCTATTTATCTTATTTCTCCTCCTCCTCCTCCTCTTCTTCTTCTTCTTCCTCCTCCTCCTCTTCTTCTTCTTATCTATTTATCTTATTTCTCCTCCTCTTCCTTTACTATCTATTTCTCCTCCTCCTCCCCATATTTGTTCTCTTCCTTCCTTTTCCTCTTCCTCAATTATCTATCTTTCTTCTTCCTCTTCCTCTTCCTTCCTCTGTTATCTATTCATCTTCTCTATTCCTCCTCCTCCTCCTCCTCCTTCCTTGTTAAATCTTCATCTATTAATTTTTAGCATTTAAGACATTATTAATATTTTCATTCTGTATTTCCTTATTTAGACAGACAGACAGACAGATAGATAGATAGACAAACAGACAGACAGAGACAAATAGATAGATAGGCAGATACAGACAGACATAACCTCAATGTACATTTTTTTCCAATAAATTAAAACAAAAACAAATAAATAAATAAAACAACAAAAGAACAGCAAAAATAAAAGAAAATAGGAAAAAAATTTTATTCCTCAAAACCCACTCACTCTCTCTCTTTCTCTCTCTGCTATTTCCCACTCCCACGCCATAACAGCCACCCGTGCAGTGTTGTGGGCGTGTCGTGGGCGTGGCGTGGGCGCGTGTGGCACTCACCGCATCTACTGGAGGCGTGTGGAGGGCGCGGTGGAGTAAAATATGGAATGTGGAAGACAGACAGACAGACAACCACACGCCACCTCACCTCACCTTCAAAACAAACTGGACACACGCCATGGTACTGTCTCACTCTCGGTACGGTTCTCACATTTTTAGTTTTTTTTATAGTTTATAGTTTGTTTTTCGTATTTTTGGTGCTGTTTTGGTGTTTTTGTATTTTTCTTTGTGTTTTTGGTATTTAGTTTGGTTTTAATAAGTGATATAAGGTTTTTCTGGTGTAAATTATGACTGTCTGTATTTATTTATTTATTTATGGTTTTTAGTTAATATTTTGTGTTTTTGGTGTTGTTGTTTGTGTTGTGGTATTTTTCTTTGTGTTTTTGTGTATGTAGTTTGATTTAATAAGTGGTAAAAGATTTTCCTATTGTAAATCATGGCTGTCTGGGCATATTTTAAGTTTATATTACTATTTTCTACTTTTCTATATTTTTCTTAATGTTTTCATATATAAAGACTAATTTGATAAGTGGTGCGCTATTTTCTGGTATAAATTATGATGTTTGTGTATGTAGACCTACTTTATTAAGAGAAACTGTCTTGAAAACCCGGCTAGCTGTCTCTATTCGTGTTTTTAAGGGTGTTTTTATGGTTCTGGTGATGCACTGATGAAATTTCTAGTTTAATATGAGAAACTGTCTTGAAACCCGACTAGCTGTCTCGACTCATGTTTTTAAGGATGCATTGATGAGATTTCTAATTTATTAAGAAGAGAAACTATCTTGATATCCCAGCTAGTTGTCTTTACTTGTGTTTTTAAGGACGTTTTTATAGTTCTGGTGATGGAGAGAGAGAGAGAGAGAGAGAGAGAGATTGATTGATTGATACATTTATTATTGAATTAATAAATAATTACAACAAAGGAGGAGGATGGGCCTTCTGGACCACCCCAAGTATTTCCCCAGGGCAAAGACTTAAGGTTAAAGTACCACAGAAATAACTCTGGACAGTATACACAACAAGAACACAAGTATTTCAATAAATAAATACACATATTGCACACCTTATTGCCTAAGACATCCTACAGTCTGGGAGCAAACTAAGGATATTCCCTGAGTATTTCCCTCAGGGTGGCAGAGTCTAGGAGATGCTCAATGAGGCTGTGGAGAGAGAGAGAGAGAGAGAGAGAGAGAGAGAGAGAGAGAGAGAGAGAGAGAGATTTTATCAATTCTCTTTCCCTGTTGGTCTATTTAATTATCTCCTATTAAATCTAAGACAGCAGGGCAAATAATAATAATAATAATAATAAGAAGAAGAAGAAGAAGAAAAAAAAACAAAAAGAAAAGAAACGACAAAAATAAGAACAACAATAAAATAAGAAAAAAAATAAAATAAAAACAACAATAAGAATAAAAAATAACATTAAAAATCAAAATATAAGAGCGACCGTCCCTCCTCCAAGACCGTCTCAGCCCGGCAATGTTTACCAACACGGACCGAATCTCTTGATAAATATAGAAGAATAATAGAAAAAATAATAATAACAATAATAACTGAAGAAGAAGAAGAAGAAGAAGAGCAAGTGAGAGGTGAGAGGGAGGGAGGCCAGAGGAGGGAGGAAGAGGAAGAGGAGGAGGAGGAGGATGACGAGGAGTAAGAGGCATGATAACTATAGACGAGGAGGAGGAGGAGAAGAGAAGAAAAAAAGAGAAGGAGAGGAGGAGGAGGAGAGAAGAAGAAGAAGGAAGGTAAAAGGAGAGGAGGAGGAAGAGAAAAAGAGTATTAATTTTCCTCTTATTTCCCTAGAACCACAGAAGGAGAAACAATAAGTGGCGTGGGTTTTTAAGGGTGTTTTTGTGGTTCTAGTGGCAGATTAACAACATTTCTGCATTATTAATAAGTGACGTGGGTTTTTAAGGGTGTTTTTGTGGTTCTAGTGACAGATTAACAACATTTCTGCATTATTAATAAGTGACGTGGGTTTTTAAGGGTGTTTTTGTGGTTCTAGTGACAGATTAACAACATTTCTGCATTATTAATAAGTGACGTGGGTTTTAAGGGTGTTTTGTGGTTCTAGTGACAGATTAACAACATTTCTGCATTATTAATAAGTGACGTGGGTTTTAAGGGTGTTTTGTGGTTCTAGTGACAGATTAACAACATTTCTGCATTATTAATAAGTGACGTGGGTTTTAAGGGTGTTTTGTGGTTCTAGTGACAGATTAACAACATTTCTGCATTATTAATAAGTGACGTGGGTTTTAAGGGTGTTTTGTGGTTCTAGTGACAGATTAACAACATTTCTGCATTATTAATAAGTGACGTGGGTTTTAAGGGTGTTTTGTGGTTCTAGTGACAGATTAACAACATTTCTGCATTATTAATAAGTGACGTGGGTTTTAAGGGTGTTTTGTGGTTCTAGTGACAGATTAACAACATTTCTGCATTATTAATAAGTGACGTGGGTTTTAAGGGTGTTTTGTGGTTCTAGTGACAGATTAACAACATTTCTGCATTATTAATAAGTGACGTGGGTTTTAAGGGTGTTTTGTGGTTCTAGTGACAGATTAACAACATTTCTGCATTATTAATAAGTGACGTGGGTTTTAAGGGTGTTTTGTGGTTCTAGTGACAGATTAACAACATTTCTGCATTATTAATAAGTGACGTGGGTTTTAAGGGTGTTTTGTGGTTCTAGTGACAGATTAACAACATTTCTGCATTATTAATAAGTGACGTGGGTTTTAAGGGTGTTTTGTGGTTCTAGTGACAGATTAACAACATTTCTGCATTATTAATAAGTGACGTGGGTTTTAAGGGTGTTTTGTGGTTCTAGTGACAGATTAACAACATTTCTGCATTATTAATAAGTGACGTGGGTTTTAAGGGTGTTTTGTGGTTCTAGTGACAGATTAACAACATTTCTGCATTATTAATAAGTGACGTGGGTTTTAAGGGTGTTTTGTGGTTCTAGTGACAGATTAACAACATTTCTGCATTATTAATAAGTGACGTGGGTTTTAAGGGTGTTTTGTGGTTCTAGTGACAGATTAACAACATTTCTGCATTATTAATAAGTGACGTGGGTTTTAAGGGTGTTTTGTGGTTCTAGTGACAGATTAACAACATTTCTGCATTATTAATAAGTGACGTGGGTTTTAAGGGTGTTTTGTGGTTCTAGTGACAGATTAACAACATTTCTGCATTATTAATAAGTGACGTGGGTTTTAAGGGTGTTTTGTGGTTCTAGTGACAGATTAACAACATTTCTGCATTATTAATAAGTGACGTGGGTTTTAAGGGTGTTTTGTGGTTCTAGTGACAGATTAACAACATTTCTGCATTATTAATAAGTGACGTGGGTTTTAAGGGTGTTTTGTGGTTCTAGTGACAGATTAACAACATTTCTGCATTATTAATAAGTGACGTGGGTTTTAAGGGTGTTTTGTGGTTCTAGTGACAGATTAACAACATTTCTGCATTATTAATAAGTGACGTGGGTTTTAAGGGTGTTTTGTGGTTCTAGTGACAGATTAACAACATTTCTGCATTATTAATAAGTGACGTGGGTTTTAAGGGTGTTTTGTGGTTCTAGTGACAGATTAACAACATTTCTGCATTATTAATAAGTGACGTGGGTTTTAAGGGTGTTTTGTGGTTCTAGTGACAGATTAACAACATTTCTGCATTATTAATAAGTGACGTGGGTTTTAAGGGTGTTTTGTGGTTCTAGTGACAGATTAACAACATTTCTGCATTATTAATAAGTGACGTGGGTTTTAAGGGTGTTTTGTGGTTCTAGTGACAGATTAACAACATTTCTGCATTATTAATAAGTGACGTGGGTTTTAAGGGTGTTTTGTGGTTCTAGTGACAGATTAACAACATTTCTGCATTATTAACAGGAGAAACAATAAGTGACGTGGGTTTTTAAGGGTGTTTTGTGGTTCTAGTGACAGATTAACAACATTTCTGCATTATTAATAAGTGACGTGGGTTTTAAGGGTGTTTTGTGGTTCTAGTGACAGATTAACAACATTTCTGCATTATTAATAAGTGACGTGGGTTTTTAAGGGTGTTTTTGTGGTTCTAGTGACAGATTAACAACATTTCTGCATTATTAATAAGTGACGTGGGTTTTAAGGGTGTTTTGTGGTTCTAGTGACAGATTAACAACATTTCTGCATTATTAATAAGTGACGTGGGTTTTAAGGGTGTTTTGTGGTTCTAGTGACAGATTAACAACATTTCTGCATTATTAATAAGTGACGTGGGTTTTAAGGGTGTTTTGTGGTTCTAGTGACAGATTAACAACATTTCTGCATTATTAATAAGTGACGTGGGTTTTAAGGGTGTTTTGTGGTTCTAGTGACAGATTAACAACATTTCTGCATTATTAATAAGTGACGTGGGTTTTAAGGGTGTTTTGTGGTTCTAGTGACAGATTAACAACATTTCTGCATTATTAATAAGTGACGTGGGTTTTAAGGGTGTTTTGTGGTTCTAGTGACAGATTAACAACATTTCTGCATTATTAATAAGTGACGTGGGTTTTAAGGGTGTTTTGTGGTTCTAGTGACAGATTAACAACATTTCTGCATTATTAATAAGTGACGTGGGTTTTAAGGGTGTTTTGTGGTTCTAGTGACAGATTAACAACATTTCTGCATTATTAATAAGTGACGTGGGTTTTAAGGGTGTTTTGTGGTTCTAGTGACAGATTAACAACATTTCTGCATTATTAATAAGTGACGTGGGTTTTTAAGGGTGTTTTGTGGTTCTAGTGACAGATTAACAACATTTCTGCATTATTAATAAGTGACGTGGGTTTTAAGGGTGTTTTTGTGGTTCTAGTGACAGATTAACAACATTTCTGCATTATTAATAAGAGACGTGGGTTTTTAAGGGTGTTTTTGTGGTTCTAGTGACAGATTAACAACATTTCTGCATTATTAATAAGAGACGTGGGTTTTTAAGGGTGTTTTTGTGGTTCTAGTGACAGATTCTTTATAAATTCTTTATAAAGACGTTTTCCTGGCCCTCTCTGGCCTTGATTCTCGGTTTTTTAAGGCTTACGGTCCGGATGGAGTTCCTGTTGTTCTCAAAACTGTGCTTCCGAACTCGCTCACTGCCTGGTCAAACTCTTTCAACTGTGTCTCTCTACTTCTATTTATCCTTCTTGCTGGAAGTTTGCTCACATTCAACCTGTCCCTAAAAAGGTGACCACTCCAATCCTTCTAACTACCGCCCTATAGCTTTGATTTCCTGCCTTTCTAAAGCCTTTGAGTCTATCCTTAATAGGAAGATAATGAGGCATCTATCAGCTCACAACCTTCTCTCTGATTGCCAGTATGGTTTCCGTAAAGGCAGATCTACTGGTGATCTTCTTACTTTCCTAACTGAATCTTGGTCATCCTCTTTTAGGGACTTGGTGCAAACCTTTGCTGTCGGCCTTGACATATCGAAAGCCTTCGATAGAGTCTGGCACAAATCTTTAATTTCTAAACTACCCTCCTACGGATTCTATCCTTCTCTCTGTACCTTCATCTCCAGTTTCCTTTCCGATCGTTCTATTGCTGCTGTAGTAGACGGTCACTGTTCTTCCCTAAAACTATCAACAGTGGTGTTCCACAGGGTTCTGTCCTATCACCCACTCTCTTTCTATTATTCATCAATGATCTCCTAAATCTGACTCAATGCCCTATCCACTCCTATGCTGATGATACCACCTTGCATTATTCAACAGCGTTCAACAGACGCCCAACCCAACAACAATTAAATGACTCAAGGCGAGATGCTATAGGACGCCTAACTTCTGATCTTTCACTTGTTTCTGATTGGGGCAGAAAACCTGGTTTTGTTCAATGCCTCAAAAACTCAATTTCTACAACTATCTACTCGACATAACCTTCCAGACAACTATCCTCTCTTCTTCAATAACACTCAACTTCCCTCTCCTCTACATTAAACACACTCGGTCTATCCTTCACTAAAAATCTAAACTGGAAATTTCACATCTCTACTCTTGCTAAATCAGCTTCCAAGAAGTTAGGTGTCCTGTGGCGTCTTCGTCCATTTTCTCTCCCTCCCAGCTGCTTGCTCTGTACAGGGCCTTATCCGCCCGTGTATGGAGTATGGCTCTCATGTCTGGGGGATCCACACACAGCTTTACTAAACAAGGTGGAATCTAAAGCTTTTCGTCTTATCAACTCTTCTCCTCTAACTGACTGTCTTGATTCTTTAAGTCACCGCCGCAATGTTGCATCTTTATCTGTCTTCTACCGCTGTTTTCATGCTGTCTGCTCTTCTGAACTTGCTAACTGCATGCCTTCC